>NW_015150857.1:142654-190090 GCF_000732505.1 Cyprinodon variegatus
ATCACTGCAGTGATCTCATGGTATAGTATTTATCTCATCTTTTAGAGCACAAATCATTCATGTCTGGAGTTTTATATTAACTAACAGTGTGGAGGGCAGGTTTCTCCCAACTAATGGGTAGCTCAATAAGATTTTATTTGTTCCACTAAACCTTCAATTGGTTTCATGTAATGCTTACTTATAGCAACCTCTGCAAACCTTCCACTGTGTTCTTTATAATGCACTGTGTTTGGGCTTTTTTTCCCCATTTAAATTGCAGACTGTTGTTATTTTGATGGGGTGCCAAAAGCCTCAGCTGCCTTATCTTCCTTTTTTGTGTGTAAAAGCAGTGGCATTTTAAGATGAAGCCCCCTGACAACATCTTTCTAAGAGACAGATAATGTTGTTTTTTTCAGTTGTTGATGACATTGATTTCTGCAAGAGCACAAATGATTCAGTTTGCACAAGATGACGTGAGGTACATCTCAAAAAGATAAGTTATCTGTCAAGGGAAAATGGTTACTGTAGACTAGAGTATGCTCCCTTCAGATATGAATGAGAAAAAAAGTGAATTAGATTAGATTGTTGGATGTAAACCCTTTGGCTTTGTGGAATGAAAAAGCATATCATGCGGTAGGTGGCCAGAGAATGAACTCACTTCCATATTACTGGAGGAGTTGGACTAGTTCAGATGATTTGACAGGTTTGTCGAACAGGTGAAAACTGAAAAGAGGATTTTTTTTCTTTTTTTTTGCAGGGGAATCATTATAACATGTCAAGGAATTAAGCGCAATGGGGGCCTTTTCACAAAAGCATCTCCGGTCTGAGTTCCATTTGCAGCACAGTTTCTAAGCAGCAACAGCTTTCATGTGTTTTCTCCTAAAAAGCTCCTTCTCCTGCTGTGAGATTGCTGCACGCCTTCATATTCATTCTACTTTTAATCTTACGTTCACCTCCCCCCCTACCATTTTCTCACATATTCTATAACAGATAAAATTTCAATGAGCAACGTATTTAGTCTGAGACAGAGTCCACTCTAGTAAACTGTGGGGCTTCAATAAATGTGCTGTGTGTGGGGGCACTTTCTCTCACTCTGAGGATGTGTGCTCGCGGTCAGGCTGAGGGCGTAGGGGGTGATGAGACGGGCAGATGGGGGGGGTTACTGCTGGGTTAAACCAGACTACTGTCAGGTCAGCCAGAGTTCAATAACTCAAAGGCTGGAAAGCAGCAGACTGCGGAAAAGCAAAGATGTGACGACTGCCTCGGTCTATTCCAACAAGATAGCTGACGGTGGAATTCCCCGACAGGGATGGAGAGTTATACAAGTATGTTTAGGGAATTGTAATGAAATTCATTGGATTGGATCTAATCCCAGGGAAATGAAAGACAAACTTCTTCAGGGAAAAGAAAAGAAATATTGAATTTTTCATCAACCAACATAATATAAATGTCTCTTTACCGCAGAAACCTTTGAGTTATTGCAGGAGATGCTGTTGTTGATTTCCAACTGTGTTGGGGAGTAATGTTTGGTTTGTGGTTTTAGCAGGAGGCCAAATATTTACTTCCTCTAATTAAATCAAATGATTTGTCTCAAAAGTCAAATGTTGTCATATCTCAGCTAACACCTTTCTAAACGCAATTAGAAAATACGGGATAATCAGGGCCGGCTCTAAGTTCTTTGGTGCTCAATGAAAGAGGGCCTCAAAGTTCACACCAAAAAAGAAACAACAGAAATGAAGGCCAAATCTTCAGTTAAGAAAAAAGAAGACAGTAAAGCTGTTTAAGTAGAACTTTATGTTGGGCTTGCACTGTCCCACAATCAACAGATACGTATCAAAATGAGTTACACTAATGTTACGTTCACACCAAAAGCAGCAAAGGTAGCAGGAGCAGCTAGTTTACATGCAAAGTCAATGGTTGATGCTTGTCAAGGCGCAGCAAAATGTCCCACAGCGCGTTTTGAGCAGCAGGCGTAGCTTGTCTGAGCAGCTGAAGCAGCGCGTCTTGAGCGTTTATGCATCTGATGCCCTCGAAGCGCCGCAAACGCAGCTGCTGCTCGAGTTTCAAAAATTTTACTTTTGCTGCTCGACGCACCACATTAACCAATCAGGGAAGCTAATCTGGGAGCTGGCAGGGAGAGAGACGCATCGCTGCTGGTGCAGATCACTAATATCACTCCTCTGAAACAGTTTATTAACACCTAAAGAAAAAAGGTTTACCAGCAGTGGGCTGCCACATCAAGCTCCTGAATTTTACGAACCAAACAGGAAAAGTTAGGCAGTCGACAGTGAAGAGTTCCTGTAAATTTTAAAATAAAACCCAGCCACCTACTTATGCTAACTTGTCAAGTATAGAAAAATGACAAAAAATGAGAGAGAGAGAAAAATTAGTTTTGTATTGGAACTCTAAGAAGGAGCCTGAAACTTCTTGGCGAGCACACACTGGATCACAACTAGTATGAAAGGTTTCAATTTCTTTGTCCCAGTTCCTGCTCCCAACTAGAAGCAATCGCTTTGGTTTAATCATTTTGAAAAATTTACTTTTACGATATCAGAGTAAGAGGAGGTTCTGGGTTTGTTTCCTGGCCCGGGTTCTTTCTGCATGGAGTTTCCATATTCTCCCTGTGCATGCGTGGGTTCTGTCCCGGAACTAACCCTTCCTACCATAGTAAAAAACATGACTGTTAGGTTAATTGACTTCTATAAATTGTCCTAGGTGTGAGTGTGTGTGTGGATGGTTCTATGTCTCTGTGTTGCCCTGTGAGAGACTGGTGACCTGTACAGGGTGTAGGGTGCCTCTCGCCCACAGACTGACAGAGATAGGGACGCATGCGGTGGCTGGCTGGCCCATGCGGAGGGCCTGCTTGGAATGTTTGAAAAATAGAAGATAAATTGTGACATATTTTAAAACAGCAAGTCAATCATAACCATATCACTGGTACTGAATAAAGTGTAGATGCCCTAATGCAAAAGTTTTTGTTTGTTTTGTTTTTTTTGTTTCAGATTGGGACAAGCAGAACAAAAGATAGAAATAGAGGAATGCTGGAAATATTTCATAATTTTTATAAAAACAAAAAAAAAAAAACAAAAAAAAACAATTAGAGCAAGATTGCCAGTATAATCAGACATGGAATAGGAAGAGAATAAAATAATAATGCTGAAAGACTGTTGGTGAGAAATGAATGAGCTTTGAAATGACACCAAGAAGGTCATTCAACAAATAAGTGTAATTTTAAATTATTGCTGTCCAATATCAAAACATTAAATTAGGGCTAGAGAGACCAGCAGGGAGGTTACACTGCTGCATTTGCATTATACTAACACTGTTGGACTTACCAGTATAACAAAAGAAATCTGTGAATGAATCAGTCCTTTAAAAAATGTTTCAGATAAAAAAATAAAAGATAAAGATAAAAGGTTTACAATTTAGGTTGAATGTTTGTTTTTTTTTCATAGTATTATTGCTATCTTTTCATGGCAGATTTTACTCTGGCTAGCAAAGAAACTGATATGTTCAGATTAAAGTAAGACAGTATCTCGTAATGTTAAATACTTGAAGCCAGAAGAAATAAATAAAATGAAAGGTACGTTTTTTTAAACTTTGGTGCAACTATAAAGGAAAATCATTAACTTTTCCTGGAAAAGCATAAACCTTCAATAGAAAGAACCAAACTTATGAAATATTGCTACAATGGAAGAAGGCAAGGTTATAAAAGTTTTTATTTTCTATAGTAACTTTCAGTAACATGACAATTTCAAGGACTATACATGAATGCACCATGAGAAGAAATAACACACAGAGAGGGAGTTTTTATATAAATTAAGATAATCTGCATATAAAGCCACAAATGCCCTCTGCTGCCACAAGTGTGTTTAGAACAGGGAGATGCTGAGCCATAAAGAGAGGCTAAACAGAAGATTAAAAGAAAAGGTTGCTACGGATTTTTATAAGATGATAGAGCTCATAGAGTTACTGTTGTTCAAATTGATGCTGATGAGTATGAGATTAAAAAAATAAAAAGATCCTGCTACCTACAATTTTCACTACATTTCCATTTGGGCTGCAGCCTATTTGGAAACTAAACTCAAGGTTGTGAACTCTAGCTTTGCCAATCACTGCTTAAAATCCTTGGGCCATTCTTGTTCTGCAACTTCAACTTCTGAGTAAGAAAAGGGATGTTTTTTTTCTGCAATTAAACTGCAATTAAAATCTTTTTAAAACGTTATTTTATTCAAACACAATTGAAACTCAAAGTGCTGAAGAGAGCAAGGCAAGGCATAAAGATAAACTTATTTTGAAATAAAACAGAACAGAATAGAAGTCATAGGTTTACAAAGCAATTGGCAAACAGGAGAAGTCTATAAAATGAGGACTAAGATGGCTTAATAGTATAAAGAAGAGATTTTTATAATTGAAGTGACTTAGTTTTATGATTTTGTTTCTCAGATCGACTTTTTTCTTGTATATCTGCTCATTCTTAGGGCTTTAGTCATGTTCACTAGATGTTAAGTTAGTTTCCCGCTGTGCCAATGATTTCAAATCTCTTCATTCTGTGTTAAATTGGTCACAGCTGCTCAATTATGGATATTTTATTTCTTCAATGCTGAGAGAAAGCTGTCTCTACATGCTTTTTAGATTACAATCATAAATGATGTAATATTTCTACTGTGCTAGTATAAATGATTGACAACATTAACAAGGTCAACATTCAAATGAAGAAGATTGTGATCAAGAGTCATGCAATGCTATAATAAATACATTGAGAAAACTGCTTTATTTCCCCTCACACTGTTTGGTAATAACATAAAGACCTGAACAATCGAGATACAAGTGAGAGGAACAGCTTTAGAAGCGTATGTTTCAGTTAGGTTGTTCATAAATATCTGCAAATGGTTAAGTGATTTAATGTCAAGTTCCCTGTATCAGTAGGGAAATGAAGGTTTATCGTACATTTTATCTAAAAAGACTGATCAGCCTCACCTGGATCACCCACTGGAGCCCTACTTCCAAACCTCAGCCAATCAACCTCGGGACAACACCTCTCCTGGAGCCAATCCGTTTGCAAGGTCTCTTTCTTCAAGCGCCATTCCTGACGCTCCTCCTGCTCACCAGCCATCTCTCTACCCACCTCCACCCCTTCTCCTCCCCAAGAATTGAATATCGGGTAAGGCTCCATCCCATTCACCCAGGGTTTATTCCACCATCAGTGGTGGAATAAACCATCGACCACCTAAAACCATCGATCTGATCATTCATCAGCTCTGAACACGAAGTGTCTGAGCGCCAACGAACTTATATTTACTATTCATGTCAATGAACTCTTCAAATGACAACCTCTCTCTCTATGAGTCTCTGCAGTTAAAGAAAGCATTGGATTGTCTTAAAAATGAATTTCCAATTTTAGAGAAGCTTCTTTAAAAGTTTTCCACTGAGTAGCAATGCATAGTCATAAAGGTAACTAGTGTCAGCCAATAGTTGATGTCAAATGGTAATGGCTTGGAAAATAAGCACCTTTATACTGTTCATGCTTTATTCTATATTTGTTACATTTAACATTATGAGGAGTGCTACTCTTCAGAGCTGTGGTCCAAAAAAACATATATTAGGTTTTGAATTGCTTGTCGCTTGTCTTCAAAAATATGATTAGTAATGAAATTGGAGTGATCTTTGACATTTTAAAAGCAGTCCTTAACAGATAAAATCAAAAGATTTTAATGGAAATTGAGTGAAATGATATAGTAGAGTCAGACACAGCTGATATATTTTCTTTCATGTTTAAATTGGTTGCAGACTGCAGTGCATGGCCAACTCTCCTCCCACGTTTGATCAATCCTTGAAGCCCTCGCTGATTTGTTTTGGGCCATGCAAGAGTGACAAAAATGTTATGTGTTTTTTATTATTGTGGCCTTTCAGACGTCAGCATGTGCACATGTCTGTGTATGAGCTTGAAATATCACATTAAAAGATTTAGCAGCAGCTTGGGTGGAGGAGGGTAAACAATTGTTGCCTCTTCAAACAGATTCCAGAGGAGATGGAAGCAATATTGTTTTTACCAAATGGAAAAATAAGGATCATACGCCAAACTGCTTTTAAGATTTTGATGCAAGGTAAAATATCACAATCTAGTCTGTTGACATAGAGTCTGCCTCATTATAGGAATAAGTTATTTAATCTTTTATAAGTTTGCTGACTACTCTTGTGGAGCATTAAGTTTGGTACCGCAGAGTTTGATAAGACTCCCTTACATACGTTATGAATGAATGTAGATGTATTAGTTGCTCCTGTTTTTTCTTTTTTATAAAGCTCATTAAACATTTTACATCAGTGGTAAATGGCCTGTACTTACATAGCGCTTTTTTTTTCCAAGAGAGGAGACTTGACCAAAGCGTTTTACACTACATTCAGTCATTCACCCATTCACGCACAAACTCACACACTAATGGTGGTAAGCTACATTGTAGCCACAGCTGCCCTGGGGCTCACTGAAAGAAGCAAGGTTACCGTAAACTGGCGCCACTGGGCCCTCTGACCACCATCAGTAGACAATGCAGGTGAAGTGTCTTGCCCAAGGACACAACGACACTGAAAGTGTTGATTTTGACAGCCATCTTAGATTTAGTCTTAGTCTTTTAGGACAAAAACTATTATTAGTTTTAGTCACATTTTGGTCATTATAATATGTGAACGTTTTAGTCAGTTTTAAACGACTAACATTTAAAAAGGTCTTAGTCTAGTTTTAGTCAGTTTTATTTTAAAAAAAGTTAACCTTTACAATTTTAAATAGCAACCAGATTCTTTACCAGACTGACAGCTTTTTAGGAATTAACGCCATACTTATACAAAAGTGCGTCACAAAAGTTGTGAAAATAGCAGATGTAGTTCAATACATCATATTGGTTAATATAGTAGACAGACAAGATAATGAAATGTACAATAAAATAATGGTTTTAGACATATAAGGTTTCCATCCAAGAGCAAATACTTCCTGCTCTACTATGAATTAAGCATTACACACTGATGAATAAAATCTTCATTACTCCATAAACAAAGAACAAAAACAGTCTTCTTGCTACTTTTTCAATCTAGGACAAAAATACAGAGAGAACCTACAGTACATAATTGAATTGTAATGCTATGCCAAGCCAGACCTAAATTGAATGAATATGCTAACTAATATGCTAATGTTGAAATATCTAAAGGAACCAGAGAAACAGTTTTAATGACAATACAAGGAAACATTTACATCATATTGAAATAGATAGAAATAAGAACTATGCGAGAGAAATATTCAAAGATCTTTGTACCTTTTCACCTGGCTCTTTATCCAAAAATAAACAGTATGCAATAAAATATTTGCTTTGGATATAATTTTTAGATTCCTTTTGGTAGAAACTAAAGAATGTGTAGAATAACATCTTGTAAGCTGGAAGAAATACAATCGTGGTAGTCAGACAAAGGGATTTTTTTTTTTAAATTGGCAGAGGATGATCAGCCACATATAGCTTATTAAGTAGTGAGAGCAGGAAGAGCCATACTGATGAGAGCGATCCATCGGTGTGGAGCATGAGGCGAAGACTTGGAGCAAAGACACGTTTCTACACAAGCACAGCTGGAAGAACAGAGTCCAGCGTGCAGTATCGAACCATTCTGGGTTACTTTCTCCCCTGCCACTTCTGCCATGATACATCTGTGGTCATGCAGAAAATGTACCGCTGCATACCAGGTGGGCTGCGTGACCAAACAAGACACAGCAGCATGGCTGATACTGCTTAGCTTGTCTAACAGATTACAGCACAATGATGCATTTTAAACATATGACACCACCCGCTTACATATTTATTTTGTCTCATAGACGAAAACTCACATCCGTGACTCACCAAGTTTTCGTCATCAAAGTTCCATGTCTAGCTCATCAGTTCTCTTTATAGTCATGAAAAAATGGATCGTTGATGAAATTATTTCGTTACCATCATCGTTGATGAAAACAACACTGCCCGAAACTCGGTTCTGGGAAAAGCGGGGGATGACTAAGATGAGAATAATGTGTTTCCCATCAATGCATGAGCTGTTTAAATATAGTTATTTTGTATTTGGCGGAGTCCTTCTTAGAGTCCAGTTGATAAATGTGAAATAAAATAAAGACATAAAAAAGTAATCAGAAGGGAATAATTTTTTTGTTGCTTTTGCATTGAATTAAAAATGCTGGGGAAATTTGACTCAATAAGATTCTACACTCTATAAAATAAATGCAGATTCAACTTAAAGAATTGCTTCAGTTCCTAACAAGTAATTGAATTAAGTTTGCCTAATTTTTTTTCAGCCTATAAACTTAATAAATTATGCTGGATATACTTGATTCTATTGCTTGTGTAGTGTAGATGACACTAGATCCATAGTTTCTAACATACCTCCACCCATTTCATACATCATCTTTCCTTGTGTCAGGGATTTTAAACAAGGTTAGAAATGAACTAAGTGACCCCAAGGTGATTGTGTTCAAGGACAACAGAGGGTACGCCCACCAATCACCTTAGAGCAGGTAATTGTCCTATTTTTCTCCTGCTCAGCTCTTTATAAGGTGACTTTACCCTCACTTAAACTATAGAGACATACCAATATTTTATTTTGTATAATGCATATAAAATTCAGACATGGGGAAAATGCTGATTCAGGGATGCTTTTATCAAAAGATACAACAAAAAACAAAGGAGACCAAAAAATATTTTTTTTCTTAAGAGCTGCTTCCTAGACTCCATCTTCCTTCCAGTCAGCATTTAAGAATAGGTTATTATCCAGACATTCAGACAGGGAAGAAGACAGTTAAAGGCTCATCACTTCAAATATCAAAATATACAAATATATTTCTCCTGCTGATTTTCTACCTCTGCATGTTTCGTCTATTCGAAGATGCTCAAACAACATTTGGCAGAGGAGCAGTACATGCCTCGTAGCTTGTTGTAATGGTAAAAAGAGGGCTTGGTTAATATATATCGGAGTAAATTGTTTGACAGCTAATAATGTTCATCTACCAATTGATGATTGCTTTCCATGAGGACCAACTGTGTTAACCAATGGGGGCTGGTAATCTCCACTACTTCTATTGCTGAATTAATACTTTAAAGAGCAATAAATAGTAATGGACACCTAGTGTTTTATATTAGAACAAAACAATGCCCAGCGTGGTGACTGTTGTGCAGGTTGCCAAGCCAAGAGAGTAGTTTTTTAAGTAAATCTCATACTTATTACTTCTCTAAACCAAATGTTCACACATCAAAAGTATACCTCACACTGATTTGTAGCTGCCAAAGAACTAGTGGGATGATGTGTCATGTGGTTCCTTTTTAAATTACATTGTTTTCTTCTTCTCTTCTCTCCTCTGTGCTGAAAAAAGAATCATCCTTATTGTTCTGAACTTTCTCCAACAGTCAGCATGTATAACGATCTCTTCTCTACTATGCCATGGTTCATGTCTAATTAGTTGGATCTTTTTCACTCTATTCTGACTGAGGCTTTTCTACAATAAAATCACATTTAATCCTGCGCAAATCATACGGTGGTTTAACATTGTCGAGTAGGGGAGGAGGTTTGAAAGGACCCAAATGCAGACACAAAAAACTGAAGTGGTTTCTTGAATATCTAATTAACCAAAAAGTTCAACAGAAGCAAAACATCCAAAACATAAATCTACAAAAACTGAGAACCAGGAAAACTTAAAAAAAAAAAAAGGGGACAAAGAAATGATGACAAACCACAAAAAGTGACCGAACAGGAGGAGACTATATAGGAGAGACAAACAAAGACCAGGCTAATTAGCAGATTGGGAGCAGGTGTGAACAGAGCCAATAAGGGAACTAGGGAAAAGGAGGCTGACACAAGAGGGCAAACAAGAAATATCTAGACACTCAAATAAAAGAAAAAAAATAACTAGAACACAAAAATAGAAATAAGACCAATGAAAACTCAGAGATAAACTCTGAGATAAAACAAAACCATGACAAACATAATATTATCTAAAAGGACAGCTAACCTCTGAATCTACTTTGGAACACCCCTCATGTTTAACAGCTGTACTGAATTAAAATTTTGAACCAATAGTGGTATTGGCCCAAAATATATTGTGAAGTCACTGCTGATGGGCATAATGCGGCTCCATGTCATGCATGCCTCTGTACAGATTTGGAATAAAGATTTTTGCTATCTTGCTATTAATTTTAAGTTCAGGAATATATATTATATAATATTAGCATTTATTTACCTTACCACATCCAGCTCAGCCCTCACACCCCTGACATTCCCTGGCACATTTTTAAAATATTAGATGTGGGCGGAGCATGGCATCTAGTAGGGGGGTATAGACAGTCTTTGAGGAGAAGCACACCAATTTAACAAGGCTTCTATACCATTTTATTTTACAAATTTTCATAAATTAACCTTCATTTTTTGTAGTTTAATTTTATGAGTCGTATAAAAGTTTTAAAGGTTCTAAAACTCTTTGTTTTGACCTAATTTGTTATATTTCAAAAACATGATATTTTTAATAGGGGTGTGTTTCAAATTTATGGGGATTTTACATTACTCTACCACCTCTTTATACAGTCAGAATTTCCACTCAAATAGGGTGGAAATAGGATGTAGCTGTTAAAGATGCAGTCTAGAAGACACAAGTGCTGCTCATTATTTTTTGATTATTTCTCCAACTTAGAGTTGTCTGGGATGCTTGTAATGAAGAATTGGAGGGAAAAAAATCTCTGAATAACTTCTTGTTTTCTAGTTTCTGCTACTCTTGTGAATATGTTATTGTTGTGCCTTACTCATTCTGTCATTGCTCATGTTGCAAAACCCATCAACTATCTGCAATCCTACCAGAGCCTCACAGGATAGATACAAACACTCATTCATACCTCCTGCAGGCTATAAATAATTTAAAACTCAAACCATTCCTGTTTTACCCCTCCTTTGTGCAAAGCTGTTTAGAGCAGCCATGTTATAACTCCTATCACATCTACCTTCTCAGGAGCGTTGAGGAATAGGTCTCATGATACGTCTTCATTTCAATGAAACGTCTCACCAAAGATGATATAACATACCATGTTGCTTGAGCAGAGGCCTGTAATACAGCCAGGACCACTTCTCATCAAAATCATAGTTCAAACAATGTGCAGTTACATGCAGGAGCAGTGTATTCGGCTTCACATCCAGCTTAAAACACCTCGGGCAAAGAGCAGCCGCAGCAAAAGAACCCAATGGAAAACAGAGCAGCATCAGTGACAAGAATGACACTGATTGAATCAGACATGATTTAAAAAGGAGCTGAATGGAAATGGGTTGTTAAACAGAGGAGGAAATGCCCAGTGTTAATGCACAAGGAGGTTAAACACAAGCTTTTTAATACCAGCAAAATGTGCAGAAAGTATCATGAGAAGATATGTACTGGTGGTGATTGTGAAGGAAATCACAGTTTGAGTTTTTGATTCAAGCTTAAATGGTAAAAATATGTTTTTAGAACCTGAAAATTATTAGTCTAAAGTATGAAAGATAAAAAAAAATTCCATGTGACCTTTCTATTATTTATTTTCTCCCTTTTCTTAACCTAAAACTTCCTTATCAGCTTTTGTTTTTTTAAGATCTGATTGCTATAACCATGGTCTTATATACAGTAGCAGAGGCTATGCATCAGAAGCATAAATGGGCATTTAGAGTTAGAGAAACCTTATTGTCATTTTGTATGCACAAAGTGTGATTTTTTTATGAAAAATACATTTTACAAGTAAATTTACAGTTTCTTTCTAATGTTTTTTTTTTGTCTTTTGAAGTGTATCCTGGCCTCTAGGCAAGGTACCCATTTTAAAGGAGGCCTTGGTTTGGTTAAATAAAGGTTGTGTCAGGGCTCAGAACAGGAGAGTCTAGAGTCTAAAGACAGGTCAGGCAAACAGATCAGATGGGAAGAGGCAGGCGAAATGCTTGAGAGGCAGAACAGGATCAGGTAATCAGAAAGACTAAGCTAGGACTGGAACGCTCTCACCACTGGCTCGAGAATAATCTGGCACTGATGACTGGTTAGAGAGCTGGTTAAAGAGAAGCATGAACCAATGGATTTGATGAATGGCAATGACAAATTCAGCGGAGTTAGACTGGTGAATGAAATGAGTAATCAAGGCAGTAGTTACCGCAAAGATCATGACAGGTTTACAATAAGAGCAAAAGATAAAGAAGTCTGAGCAAACAAGGTTGCAATCCTATTAAACCGTAATAACTATATGAACTTTCTATTTATGGCAGCAGTTAGAGAGCTGTAGTTTTTTTTTTATAATTTCATATGGCATGAAACCAATTTTAAAATGCTTTTATGATTTGAATGTGTCCATTACAAAAAGATCTGCTAATGTACAGTGATAATTATTGAAACAAATAATTAAACACTATCTCCTCATTTTCCTCCTGCATGCCTATCAATATGGTAATTAGCAAAGGAGTGGCTTCCTTTGTGTAAATATTCTTGCCAGTTCAGTGATTGTATATTAATATTTGAACAACATTTCTAATCAGCACATGTTTTGCATTAAATTTAAAAGAGTTATTACGTCCAAAAAATATTCACAATCGAACCTAAAGATTTCCAGCAGGAAGACAGACAAAAACATCTGACTGCTTTGTTGCTGTAGTAGTGTTGGAGCTAAACTACCAAAAATGTGACCTCCACTGAAAGGTATAGTGGAGGATGTTTGCAAATTTTTGAAAAGACCCGCTCTCAGCACTTAAAAAAATGCACATGCACAACCCTTTACCCTCTCCCAAGAGAGAAACCATTAAACCTATTGAATGCGTTTGAAAGCATGCAAGAGCCCATTTCTCCTTGTGCTTGCTCTGTTTAAATGTTGTTGTTTGCATCGCTCATACAAGCTTACTTTCGAAAAGAAGATATGCAATTTTTCCACTATGTCAGAGTCAACACGGGAAGGTGAAAATGGGGACCAGCATGTAGGACAGCCTTACCTAAACATATCACCAGAATGATTGACAATTAGGAGGCACAACCAAGGGCCGGAGGGGGCCTGGTTTGGGGAGCAGCGGTTCTTGTCACTGCTTTTTGCGGATGATGTGGTTCTGCTGGCTCCCTTCTGCTGAGACCTACACCATACACTGGGGCGGATTGTAGCCAAATCTATAGGGACCAGGATGAAAAGCAGCACCTCCAAGTCTGAAGCCATGGAGAGTTCCTGCCTCAAGAGAGGGAGTTCAAGTACCTTAGGGTCCTGTTCATGAGCGACGAGAGACAGGAGCAGGAGAATAATAGACAGATCTGCTGACAGGCTGTTGCTACAATGCAGACACTGCACTGGTCTGTCATGGTGTACATGAGGTCCTGGATACAAGCAGCCAAAATGAGCTTTCTCCATGGGTCGGCTAGGGCACTCACCTTAGAGATTCACATCAAAAGGAGTCAGCTATCAGCTGAGGTGACTCCTTTTAATGTGGAGGAGAGAACATTTTCGGATGCCCCCTGGATCTCTGTCTTGAGAGGTGTTCCATGCACGTCCCACCGGGAGGAAGCCCAGGGGACAACCCAGGACATGCTGTAGAGACTATGTCTCTGGGCTGGCCTGGGAGCACCTCAGGTTTCCCCCAGCAGAGCTGGAGGAGATGTCTGTGGAGAGGGAAGTTTGGTAGTCTCTGCTGAGACTGCTGCCCGCTTGACCAGGTCCTGGATAAATCGGAAGATGATGAGTATGAATACCATTAACAGGTCTTGATAAAATGCCTGCATGTTGGTTCATTATTGGCTGTTGTGACTCATTCGTTATTTGATAATCAAAAACTGTCATACTCTGTGGTCTAGGTGCAGCTCTGTTTTTCTTTCTCTCCCTCCTCTGCAGGGCTGGACAGGCAGGTGCGTTGCATCAAAGCTAATTACCAGCCTTCATAAGGAGCTGGAACCAGGAGGAGGGCATCAGTTCGTTTACGCTTCAGTGTGAAAACCATCCAGTGAAAGATCTGAAAAACCCACGCCTGGGATCAGAATCAGAAAAACTCCTGAAAACCTTCTCGTACCAGAGAAGAAACCCGGATCCTTCTGTCAGCCCTCCTGCCTGCGCTCAACTGCCTGTCCACCCTCCAACAAACCAACACAGAGAGAGGATCTGAATCTGCACCAACAACCCGGACAACTGAACAGCACTTCTTCCCCCAAACCAAGCCCAAGCCACCTACTCAGTGAGTTCACCATCCTCCCTATCTTTCCCAGCAGAACTCAAAAGACCCCTGACCAACTGAAATTCAATCTTATTCATCTCCATTTTTTTTCAAAAAACTTTTCTAATATACCAACTGTTTCAGTTATTGCGCCCATTCAGAGTCACACGTTCAAAATATGACAGAAGCCTAACTCTGGGGTGCAATTACTAAATGCAGTATCCTATCAGGGTTTACTGCTTGGTAAACATGAACATTTAATTCAGACAATGATCCAGCAACAGACACAAGTCATGCAAACAATTAACACCCTAACCCAAGAGTTTCAGGATATGAAGGCCAAGTTAGATTCTAATCCACCAACCTCTGTATCTTCTCCAGCGACCAGTCCTCCTGTAGCCTCCACTTCATAGCCCATGCCCGGAGTTGGGATTTAAATTCCAGTCCCCGAACTGTTTTCTGGAGACCTGAGTAAGTCCAGAGGGTTTCTCTTTCAATGTTCCAGATGCCAGATGGGAAAACCGAGCTTTAAAAAACGGTTTTCCTCATTGCACTCTCCGATAACTTAAAGGACGAGCTAGCTAGCCGCGACAAGCCAGATAGTGTTGAGGAGCTAATCGAGCTTGCTATTCGGCTAGACGAACGGCTTCAGGAGAGAGCTCATGAAAGGCAGGGCCAGGTTTGTTGGCTCAATGCCCCAGTTTACCGGTTCCATGTGCGTCACACCAGCTCCGACTAGTCCTTCCTGAAAACCAACTTATCGAGGAGCCTATGCAGATAGGACGTGCCCACTTAACCGCTGAGCAAAGGGACAAATGATAAGGGACAGGTTATGCCTTTACTGTGGAGCCACGGGACATTTTCGCTTTAACTGCCCGATTCGGCCAAAAGAATTGCCCCGTCAGTAGTTCAATGGGTACTGGCGAGCGCCTGTTCTGAAAACCCCAGCCCCAGATTTTTGTTACAGGCAGTAATTTGCCAACAACACGCCCAACATTCAGTTTTAGGCCTTGTTGACTCTGGCTCCGAACAACCTTATTGATCCCGTTTTGGTTGAAAGTTTACAAATTCCTGTTAGCAATTTACCCACCACGGTTTCTGTTACAGCCTTAGATGGCAGCCCTTTGGCCACCATAACCCAGTAAACACTTCCTTTTCAATTGATCACCTTTGGTAACCATCACGAGTCCCTATCTTTTTTTATTTTTTCGACTAATCACTCCCTGGTTGTTTTAGGTTATCTTTGGCTAGCAGCACACAATCCCCATATTAACTGGAGAAACTCCTGAATTTCGACCCGGAGCTCCAGTTGTCTGGCTACAATCAGCCCTTCCTCAGCCTTCGGCAGGTCCTGTTTCTCCTACGGTTTCTGCAGACCTTTCTAATATTCCACCCGAGTACCACAATCCTCAGCGAGTTTTTATTAAAGACCTAGCTCTTAGCCTTCCACCTCTCCGCCCTTATGATTATGATTGATGTAGATCTCCTTCCAGGAGTCCCTCTGGCATCAGCTCGCCTTTACAAACTGTCCGAGTCTGACCGGGGTGCTATGGGACACTATGTCAATGACTCTTTAAGCAGGTATCATTCGGCCATCATCCAGTGAAAGACCAGGAAAACCCTGGCCTGGGATCAGAATCAGAAAAACTCCTGGAAACCTTCTTTTACCAGAGAAGAACTCACAAGACACCTGACCAGCTGAAATTCAATCTTGTTTATGTCCATTTTTACAATAAACTATTGTAATATACCAACTTTTTCAGTTATTGCGCCTATTCAGAGTCAAACATTCAAATTATGGCAAAAACTGGATCACTTCACCTACCTTTGCACAATATAAGTTCCTGCCATGATATCTTGGTAGAGAGTTTCTTCTGTTTTATAAATGCAATGTAATAGAATTACAGAGGTGCTGACATGATATCTTTAAAAAAAAAAAAAACATTGCAAAACCATTTATGAACTACACCATTGTATTTCTGAATCTACCTTTTTTAAGATAGATTTATTTAAAGCAAGAGTGAAAATATATGTGACTTTTAATGTTAAGGATATATGTATGTTTTTCTTCTAAGTAATTCTGTTTAATGTTATTAATATTTTTATCTCCAGCTTCTCTGTCAGTATTACACTGTGAAACAGATAAAATGTTCAATATATTCTCCTTTGTCTGTTGTTTCTATTTCTGACTAACATACAGTGGCTCTATATTATTCCTAAAGCAATGCATTTAATCTGAGTCTATATGGACATTTCTGTTGACCAAGCTCCCTACTTTAAAGCATTTCTGTCAGATATTGTGACTATCATCTATGGTTTTTTGATTATAATAACCAGAATACTGAGTGTTTCAGAACCACAGCCCTGATTCCTTGATTAAGTCGCATGTGTAACTACAAAAAGGATTTGTTCTGCTGGAGTGTTTTTTTTTTCTCTCTCTCTGAAAGGGCGCCTGATTTACTGCACCTGTTTTTTGTGTATTTTAAGTGACCTGTGAACATGAATCCATAAAAACTGATGAAAAAGGGCCCCTGAAATGTTTGCTATTGATTGCAATCTTTCTTTTTCTCCTTCAACAGAAATGCTTTTCAAAAGAATATTTTAATCTTTGCTTGATTTATTATTTTTCCAAAACTGCTTGCATTTAATTTGTGCTATTTTAACTCTTACAGCTTCTGCTTGAGAGACACTACTTAATTTGTCTGTTTTTTTTTGTTTCTAGTTGTAGTTTTTGTATAGCTTTTTTGTGTGTTTCTGCATGATAATCATTATCCAAGATTAAGAAATAAATAAAAAAGATTGGAAGAGATGAAGGCATGTTACATAACAGACATCAAACAGTGGCTGCAAATGTCCTCGAAGACCAAAAGTGTCTTGAATAAATCTCAAGCCCTCCAATGGACATGGAAAAAAGGTTTGCAGGTCTGGCATGATTAGGGACAGAACAAACAACATGTGTTTACTGATGACAAAAGACAACGCTAACGGAATGGACGGCATGCTCTGCTATAGTAACATGTTTTGAACTGGTCTTAAAGGTTGGAGAAGCTTTATTTCACTAAAGGTTAAAAGCTGTTATAACATGTTTTCTTCATATGCTCATTACATTTCGATTACCAAGTATGACCAAGAGTCATTTAATGGAATCCTGATGTCTCTTTGCTGCTAGCTATTCCAAAGAGGGTAAAGAATCAATAGACTAAAGATTATTGGTTCCTGGTTAAGCAAATCATTTAATAAAACATTATTTGGATAATAATGTTTGATTCACCTCATGGATTTGCATTGTGAATTGCTCTGAAAACATTCCAAGCTAATTTCATCATATGTGGTGAATTTATTACATGTATGTGCAAAATTAACTGTTCTACCATGATTAGTGCTCGAATCCCTCTTTCATTTATTGTATTAAAACACAGCCAGTAGGGCGTGTGTTCATAAACAGTATGTAACAGCCTAAATAATATCTGATTAAATAAGATATTTTACCACCCCTACCGGGGAAGGCAATAACAATCTTAAATATCAGAAATATAAATTCCGAGCTGGCTGGGAATAGAATAGAATTTAAAATCCCAACATTAATGTAACATCCTACCTGTATGGGCGTTGAACTTGAAATCACAACATTAATTGACGTCCCTGGGTGGGCATTGAATATAACAATCATTCTGCTTATATATGAGCATAAACCTAGAGTCATTATTGAAAACCATGTGAATTCATTATAATCAGCTCTTACCACCCAATAATTAGATCTTAAAGTCACAAACTAAGAATCCAATACCATATGTCTAAGCTTATATGAGAAGAAAATATAACCTTTGACATTCCTGGAGTTTCAAAATATAGAAACTTAACAAAAGCTAAGAACTCCAAAATATCTCTAGAGCTGGTGATAACCAACTTAACTTATATGCAAAAACTCAGATGATTCGAATCAATGTGATCCCTTTGGTCCAACTACATTGAAAAATATAACTTCCAAATTAATCTTATTGTTCGAACAAAAGTTATGCACATCCATGACTAGATGCGGCCATTTGTGGTTTCTATAACCACATCCCAAAAAAAAGAAAGCATTTCAGTCATTTCCAGTCCAAAATAGGTTAAATGCCTCAAAATTAAAATAAAAGTAATGTCACCTAAATAATCTATTTTATATTAGTGAGCTTTACAGAAGGTTTGTTTGGAAAAAGTAGACATTGTTTTATTTATATTTATATGATAATATGGTCTGATTAATCACTTTATAAAGCACTTTAAAACCACTCAAAAAGGACTTTATAACCCAATACACTAGTCAGAAAGTATATCTACAGTTGTGGCTGCTGTCTATATGTTTACTTCCTGCATGATCTGTCTGTATTAAAATCATGACCTCTGTGTGACGTTTCTACAGCTATTAAGTTAATCCTTCCTTACAACTCAAGCATCTTTCTCTTTGATAAAAAAAAGAGTCAAATGGAAATATTCATCCTCTTCACTGCTTACCTACCAATTTGCCCCATTGTGTTTCCTCTAAAGGGGGTCCTTAAAACCAAAATACATTGTTATTGGGCAGATACTGATTGAACATATAACTCTTAGAAGCAATGGGCTTTTCAACACAACCTAATGACGTAATATGAATCTAGTTTTTGCAGGTGTGACTTAGGTCTTTTGAAGTTAAGGGGTGTTGCAAATTTCTCAAAAGCTCATAAAAACATTTTTCTGCCTCTTTCTTGTTGTTTCTCACTTCTATGATTTGTTCGGGGCGGGGGGGGTTGCCTAAAATGTAAACATATTTGTTATTTATCTACAAATAATCTTTTATGTTTATATTTATATTTGCTCTTGTGGCAATCAAGGAGTCTGCAGGCTCTCTTTATGTCATTCACTCCCAGATTATGAGTGCAGTAAGCTGTTCTAAAGTCTGTTCTCTTGAGATAGACAAATATGGAAAACAAATCACATATGAAGGAAGAGGTGAAGGGAGATGGGCAGCAAGAAAGATAGAGCATGATAGATAGCGACCATGGAACAATAAAATATGCATCAGGGCTCTTGTGAAATTTTAATCCAGACTGTTGACTGGAAATTGACCCTGTTGTGACCCAACGCTTGCAGGGGGAGGGGCGCGTCCATAGAGGGATGCTAGAGGGGAGCGGGGAAACCAGAAGCAGGGAGAGGAAATTGTGAGAGGGAAGAGAGTAATAAGGCCGGCTGGAGCTGTAGAGTAATTTTATCTGTCTGATTGCCAGAGTGTCTAAGTGTCCCATTACTGTAGAAGAAAATGGGTTGTCTACACATCTTTGTAAAGATATTTCAAGGGAGAAAACATATTTTGATGTTATGTTTTTAAGCAAAGGATGCTCTGTTCGGATCAAAGTTCCTTTAAAATTGGTTATTAACAACATCTAACTCTCAAAATATACTCTTAGCTGTAAAAAGTTTAGAGAGATCAATCTTTTGAGCAATTGTCAAAAAATATATATAATCAGAACATTGAACCGAATCTGGCTCATCAGTTGTTTCGAAACAAAAGATATTCATGTCTGCAAAGTAAACTGAACATAATGACCAGGCAGAGCTATGTAACTTCTAGGTTTTAGTTTGATGTTTTTATTTAGTATTTCAGAGCTGATGTCTGAAATCTGAATCTCTTATCCTTGATTTTTATCATTACCATTTGTCAAGCTTGTGTTTCGAAAAATATGTTAAATAAGAAGGAAGGTTGGCAAAGATACATGCAGAACACCATTTATACTCTATTTTCAGGACCTTTCTCAAAGCTCTGGCATTTATGGCAAAGTTAAATTGGTTAACAGCAGCTCTTAATGTGGAGCTTGCTGAGAAAGAAAGCACTGAGCCTTAAGGTATTTTGATTCCTACATAGTTTTCTGGTATTTGGACTTGTGAGGCACTCTTGTGTGATGCAACATACACATATTTCAGCCGAACGCTTTAACCTATGAAACTGTTTTTGCAGCTCTTATCAAAAGGCATGCTGAAGCATGACGTATTTTTCTCTTTCATGAAACTCAGTGTATGAAACATTTAATATGAATGTTATATTTGCTTTAAATTCTGGCTTTATTCGATATATTTGTGAGATTTTTTTCCGATGTCTAAAGAAAAAGTGTTTGATATTGACTGCTGGTGTAAGATACATGTAACCTTATCAGTTCATGTGGTTTATTTCCCAAACTTTTTCCCCAAAACTTACATCCAATTGGTTGAATGTCTCTAACCAGCATAGTCCACTGCAGAATCAATGCTTCCACAGGGGTGACATCTGTGCAACTGAAAACTCAGCAATGAGATTTTCCCCAAAGTCAGGGGAGGATTAAAATGTCATTTTCTTTAGCACAGCTGTGCAGAATGTTCTGTTTACATGCTTTCTATGTTCTGTCTATTTCTTTGAAAAGTTATTAGTAGACTGCCATGTTTTGGTTTAGTGTCCGACTAAGGTAAGACTGAATAAAAACAAATACAGCAAAACTTTCAGAATTGAAGATCATATCAAATGGCAAATTCAGAACAGGTAGGGCAATGGAAGAACAGGAGCAGAAGGAACCTGTAAGAGGGGAGGAAAACTTGAGAGCTTTAAAAAAACAGAAACATATAAGAAACCTAACTCAAACACCTGTGGATTATGACAGTTTTGGCTTCACTTGGTAGGTTATTTTAAGCTGCATCTTAGAAAAGCGTTCAAAATGTAGGATTTTCACAATACTAAAATTCCAAACCTTATATTGATACCCAGCAAAATATTCGACTACTTAAAAACATTTTAAATACCATGGGGATACAAATATCAACATTATTAAATATCAACATGTAAAAGTCTCCTTTTTGAATTTCGACATGGAACATGTTTTTTTTTACAGAATCATAGATTCTGTAAAAAAAATAAATAAATAAATAAATGCAAAATACATAAGCTCAAATATAAAAATATTTTAAAGTTGTATGAGGTATTGTTCTCTTAATATGAAAATAATCTAGGAATCTAAAATAAACACAAAAATAGAAAAAATATGAAAACAACACTTGTTTTAGTATCAATAGGTTTTCACCAGGTTTGCAGACACTGCATGAGGGATGTTGGCCTTGTGGAGGTATACAATTTTGTCTGTACTGTCTTTGGATAGCTCTTTGATTTGGCCATGTTAGTTAATAAATTAAAGCTAGTTTAATTTAATAAATGGAGTTTGACATTTTGAAGGCAGACTAATTGTCATGACTCAGAACAGAGGACCTAGTATTTGAGGTAGGACAGACAGTGGGATAATTATAAAGTGTTTATTAAAAACAAAACATCTGTGGAACTGTGGTAGCAGTGGCTAGGGCATCTGAGTCAGGAAACTCTGGACAGAGGAAAACACAGGTTAGTCCATGCCCAGAGAACAATGTAGGATCCAGCCAGTTTGCTGCCAACAAGATGCGATGGGCACTGCCCAGAGTGTCCCAGATGCTGCAGCCATGGAGAACAAGCAGGCGTCAAAAGCCCGGTCAGGCAAAAGCTAAGAACAGGAACAGACAGGCTAAGAATTCCAGGCATCCGAAGACAGTTCAGGCAAACCATTCAGAACAGAACAGGCAGGCTCAGAGGTCCCAGAGTTCAAAGCCCTGTCAGGCAAACAGAACATAACAGGAACAGACAGGCTCAGAGGTCCAAAGACAATTCAGGAAAATGGTTCAGAAGGTAACAGGCAGGCTCAGAGGTCCAGAAGTCTGAAGCCCAGTCAGGCAACAGATTAGAATAAGAACAAGCAGGCTCAGAGGTCCAAGGGTCCAAAGACAATTATGACAAACTGCTCAGAAGCAAACAGGCAGGCTCAGAGGTTTTTAACCCATCCCCTTGGGGAGCAGTGGGCTGCCATTTGGGGCACCTGGGGAGCAGAGCAGTGTGGGGCTAAGGGTCTTTGCTCAGAAAGCCAGTGTGGCAGCTGTGGGAGTAGGTTTCAAACTCACAACATCGGGATTCCAAGCTCAGATCAGAACATGCAGCTGCAGTGGTTGAGAGGCAGAAAAGGTCAGGATCAAGAAATCATAAACACCTAGGAACTTTAAAAAAAAAAAAACTCTCAACAATAATAATCTGGCACTGATGACAGGATGCAAGCAAATATAGCAAGGAGCAGGTGGATCAGATGAGCATTGATTAGAAAACGTAGTAAACCAGAGTTAGACAGGTGAATGGGATGAGCAATTAAGCCAGTCATCAGTGCCTAGATCATGATACTAACAGGTCTTTGAAGGTCAGAATTATAGCTGATAGACAGGTGTTCAAATACTTATTTGCAGCTGTATCATGCAGATAAATAGTTCAATCAAAAGTTTTATTTCTATTTAATTAATAAAGATATGCATTTAATTAGCAAAAAAATATAGCCTTCTTCTGTATCAAATACAGTGAATTTAATGAAACAGAAAAGCTGTGGGTGAGCTAGACAGAGAAGAAGAGAGGACTTTTTTTTTAAATCAAATATCCCTCTCTGTGTGGCATGTTGTTTTTTTTTTTGTTTTTGTTTTTTTGTTTTTAAATGGCATCTTTTATTTCAAAGTTTATTCATGTGAAGTGACGCCAGAGGACTTCTTCTACTGTATAAGATGTTCCATTACAGCCTGACTAGAATTACTAATAAATTATGACTGCTCATCTTTACCAAGTTTATTCCGAGAAAAAATATTTTTAATCACCTTTAGTTAAATCTGTGGCTTGTGCAATATTATGTAAGTCATTTAAAAGGATTAAATAAACTTATAGAGTATTAATTCTTCTTAGAAGGTGAACTTCTTTAAAAACCTTTAAGTGCATCTTTGTGTGCATTTAAACTTAAAGAGTGGGCTACCAGCAGCTTCAAACACTCCCTCAACCTCTAGTGCGCTGGCCCATAGCTTCATTAATAACCCTTGCGTTTGCTGAATGGGGCTCAGGCGATCTATTGCAGTCTATTGCAGTGTTGTTTTTGTTTGGCCCTGGTCACAGTGATTCCTGGGAGATGACAGCATCATAAATCTACAGCTTATTCATGGAGCTAACCTGACCTTTACAGCAACAGCAGAAGGGAGGGAGGCAGAGATGAAAACTGTGGTGGTGGTGGTGGGGGGGGGGTCGTAGAAAAGGCCATGGAAAAAAGAGAAAATGAACGAAGAGTGGGAGAGGTTAAAAAGTTTAAAGGTAGAGCAAAGGGGATGATAATCACAAAGAGTTGAAAGGAGGGATATAAGAGCAGTGGAAGGTGACTGAAGACCAAAGCATGTAGAGAAGAAGAATAGCCACCTCTGGCTCAGGGAGATGTGAAAGAAGAAAGAAAAGGACATTCAGAGGAGAATAGGGAAGGGGAAAGAGAGGGAAGGCAGTCAGAGGATGGAATTGGTGGGACAGAGAGGTTATTACAGAATGACAGCAATCAATGAGTGTGAAGGGAGACAGAGAGATAGAGAATTGTATAACTGTGTGTGTGTGTGCCTCAGTCGATAGAGCCGATCTCTCCGGGACCTCCGTCACCTGTCGAGTCTTTAATAAAGTCTCTGTGTTAGGGGTTTTTGTTGACTCTCCGATGGCACCGCATCTCTCTGCTTGAGCAGTCTCCCACATGACCAACAATACTGCACACTCATTCAGAGTAGTTTCTTACGAGCGCCTGTATGTCATGCTTTCCTGAGTCAGAACCGTGTTTTACTCACAGAGTGTCAATCATCTTATTGTGTCAATCGTCACCTTTTAAATAAGGATTTAGATCGAGTTCTTCATAAGCAAGAACCGTTCTATAAAGACGCTTGGAAGTAATTAGCTGACGATATCTCTGTCATCTATGTATAATAATCCTGCTATTAAAAAAAGCTGTCATATGTGGAGGCACTGTATGTAATGTATATTTCCCATGCACCTTTTTCTTCCTTTGGCACATTCTTCTTTCCTTTTTTGACTATTTGAGCTGATGTAACAAGTAAATTTCTCCACTTTGAGATCAATAAAGTGAATCAATCAATTTTCGTGTGATAATTTTATACAAGCATCAGTTCGAAAATATACCGTAACCCTGCTTATTTTCTCACTTTAGAACCCCAAACATGAATTTATTTGAATGTATGTAAACTAATACTAAGCAGCATTTATTTAAAAAAAAATTTTATTAGGTTTTTATGGCACTAGTCGCTCGTTTTTTGTACAGTGGGCTGACAGGAAAGGAGGTACAAGAAAGGGGAAGAGACATGCAGCAAAGGACCACAGGGGAATTCATAGGTCATGCGAGCTAACCACTGTGCCAGCGCAGCGTAGGACAACCCAGCTGCATTTATTTCTTAGGTTGGATTAAAAGACTGTCTATCCCAGCTTTGCCCATTTAGAGACTAACTTTTGTGCAATTTACTTTCTACTTTCAAATTTGAGAGTGTTTGTAAACAGCAATGTTCCCGTCTTACTGCCAATTTCAATTGCATTGACGTTTTGACTTTCTGACTTTGACTAGGCCATTCTGTCAAATTATAAATAGAGCCTTATTCTGAATTATTGCCCTTGGCTCTTGGCCCTTGGCTGGAAGAGGAAGTGTCAAGTCCTTTGCCAACTCAGATAGTCTTCCAGTTTTGCTTTTTAGCATTCTTTATTTTCCCATTCAGTCACTCATCACCACCAGTGGGAGTTTTATGCGACACGTAGCTTTTGCATGAGAGTCAAAACACTTTTTTCATGACTGCTGTGTCCCTAAATAGCTTGCAGAAAACTAATGTGGACTAATATGGTGTTTGCAGGTTTGCATCTGTGCCGTATACATTCGCTTTTTAGACAACAGTATTAACAGTGCTCTGTGCGATATTTGAAGCTTGCCATTATTGTTTTATAAGCTAACCATGATTTAAACATCACCAAAGCTTTCTCAGCCCTATTGTATTGCTTAGTCTTCATATTGCTGTCATATATTTTTGTCCCCAAAAACTCTGAGGGATTCACTGAATAGTTGTATTTAAACTTGGCTTTACTCAGAAACCAAGGCAACTGGTTGCTCCGGATTTAACTTGAGGATACATACTGTATGCACACCACAATCTTTGTGAGCTTTATCAGAGAAAACATATATTTTTAATGGAGGTATTCTTTTCTGCTCACTTGACGATAATGCACAGATTTGTGTTGGTATATAAAAAGAAATACCAGTAAAAGTTATTGAATAAAGTTGATCTGATGTGAGAAAATGTGACAAAAAAGTTGAGGAGGTTTGCATACTTTTAAAAGCTGCCGTATTTAATCATCAAACCAACTCGTAGCAAAATACTGAACGTGTACAAGTCCAAACTGTCCAAATGTTCATCTGCAATATTACCTTCATAAAACATCTCTGTTTTCAAACCTCATTATTATCCAAATCATCGTAATTGCTCAGACAATATTGTTTCTGAACTTTCATTCCGACAGAGCTCATAAAACTGAAATTACACTGAGGGAGAGGTTGATTTGTGAGCCAGCAGCCTGGTGGACTGATAAAGTCATTCCTATGGAAACCGCTCTCCTTATTGGTATTCAGCACCTGTCTGCCTCACAGACCCATCACACATCCAGCAAGTTTAAAAAAAGACCATTAAGAAGCAGAGTCTTTACTGCTGTAGAGCAGAGCCACACACATGCACGAGCACACTGAAGCAACCTGTATTTAACATGCTGCAAAGGAAATTACATTACATACAATAAAGCATTTAGCTGCAACACTAATAGAACCAATATCAAATTACTACGGAAAGGGATCATTAAGTGGCCTGTTTTGTGAATGTGTGCACATTGCCTGTGTGCCTTTAGTGAGAAACATCAGGGTTTTTTTTGTCTGGGAGATATTTTGTCGGTGTTGTTTTTGTGGAGGTGATAACAATCTTAGTAATAAATACAGAAAAACACATGAACATTAAGTCATGCTCAGAGCAACCAGGCATGAACATTAATCTTCTAAAACCACATTAATTATTTTCAAGATTTTTTTTTGCTATACTTAAGGTTTACCCCAGAAAATACCTTTTACAACTTATTCGTTTTATGAACCACTGCTATACACTCCTAAAGTTGTTGAAATCAAATTGTTCAATAAGTGTCCCAAATAAACTAAAGAAAGATTTAGGTTTAATGGATTAATTTTATAATTGTGTTTCTGATGGCTGGAAGAAACAATAACATCTTGGAGTGGCATTGCCAGAGTCCAGACTTGAATATTGTGGAAAAGCTGTGGAGAGAGCAAAAGATTAGTTTAGGAGGGTTTAAAATCTCATTGATTGGGAGCTCATTGCCACAAATATCACAGGAAACATGCAGAAAACTGGTAATCAGTTAAAAGCAAAGTTTTATTACTGTAAAACCAATAGAGATTTTTTTTCACTGAATATCAGGAGTTGTATAAATCCTTTTTTCTATTATTGTTAATAAAAATACACTATTTTAATTGATCTAGTACCACATTTACAGTGACGGCTGCCTTATTCTCTAATGTAAACATCTTGAAGAAATAAAAAATCAATATTAATTCAAATATTGAGGCTTATTTATACGTATGAGCTTAATTGCATCTCAGATTTACCGAAGCAGTTATTTATATTTTGTTATTCAATTTTCAACGTGGTTCTGATAGCTTAAAGACAAAAAAAAAAAAGAAGAAGACAAAAGAGGAGGCAGCAGCTATTATATTGTAAAGTTTACATTCTAAGAAACAATTTCCTGAGCTTTCTAATTGGTGTTCCAACAGGATCTATTTAAGGATCACAGCTCATCTTTTTATATTTTAATGAATTATTAAATATTAGTAAAGATGTAAAGTGTCCGTTGGCTTTAGAGACAATCATCAGATATACAGTATGTCACTGTATAGTCTCGCCAGCAGTTGCACACCGAGGTGTTAAACATATAAACAATGGCAAATCTCAAAGTGTCAGGGTTGGTTGTGGTTTAGGACCCAAATGCAGAGGCAGAGAGGCTGAGGTGATTTCTTGTGGATTTAATCAAAGGAAAAAGTAAACAAAGGCAGGGATGCAAAAATTCAACCAATAATGAAAAGCAAACCAGAACTATGGAGACATCAGGGGAAACCAAACACGAGGAGCCAGGGAGAGACAAGGTAGGTTGACAACAGCATGGGAGGACAGCAAAGACAAGGAACCAACAAAGAGTGAGAGCAGAGGGAGAGCATATAGCTGAGTGAGACAAAGGCAGGGCTAACGAGCAGACAAGGAACAGGTGTGAGAGGAGACAACGAGGGAGCCAAGGGCAAAGGAACACACACACACACACACACACACACACACAGAAAAACATGAGAACATAAATCTAGAAATTACAACAAAACTGGAATTAAACCAATAAAACTAGAAAACAAGGAGCAAAGTAAAGTACAACAGAACAAAGACAATGACACAAAGTGTTAATTTTTTTTTCTTTTTTACAGCTGCAATTTTAGTAATGCTATTCCTATTCATTGAAATGCAATCTAATATTTAGGTGCTGTGTTAGATTATCTGCTTAAAATTTAAACTTTTACTTGGAATTAGTGCTAAATTAACTCTCTATATAATTTATATCTTACATATGTACATATGTAAGATACATACATATGACATATTTAGATTTGAACATGAAATGTTATTGTCAAAATGTTTCTTAAGCAGTTCACGCCATACTGCAATATTCTATGTATTCACCTCCACAGTAGCAGCACCTGCCTGATGCAGCTGTTGATGTGCCTGGTCATGTCAGTCGAATTCAAAAGATCACAACCTCTTAACAATACCTGTTGGTCCATTCTTAATTAGGACTATATTTAAATCTAGCAGAGATAAACAACAAAACCTGGTCAGAACTGCTCAGTTTTTCTGAGCCATCAGGATGCTTATGAGCTATGGCCGCCTGCACCGATAGCTTCTGCAGGTGACAGTAATCCATACTGTAGTTAAGCTGTTCCTGGAGCTTGAGTTCCTCAGGTGAAAGCCACTGCACCGTTTCTATGTTAAAGTGATGAAGCCACTGCCTGCCCAAGGATGGAGGGAAAAATTCAGGTTCTGTGTTTTCCTGTCCATACCTGTGCAGCGAGTCTCATGTCTAGTAGCTTGATAAACTATAAAGCTGCTGCATCAGTAGCATGAACATTTATGGCAGAAACTTCACTTATACTGTAGTCGATAATCGGAAGAAAGTAAGTGTAGGCAAAGATTATAATACAACAGTGTTTGTTTGAAAACTGCTTTTTGAAAAAAAAAAAAAAATCTTGGCTATAGATATAGGAGAATGTTTTAGGGGCCCCCCCTCTATCCACTGTCGGTGGGCTTGTTTTATTTTTGAATCAAGTGCCTCTTTCAAGTCTAATACTGATAGCTTTAAGTATTTTTATTTTTTCTGTGTTCTTAGAGAAGCCAAACAGGAAATTGAGTTTTGAAATTTGCCTTGGCCAAGAGGAATGAAAAGAACATCAGTTGCTGTTTTTCTTAGTGTAATGCCTGCTTCTTATTTTTATGTAAACATATGAGCCAAAGTTAAGATTGTGGCTGTAATGTTACTGAGTTAAAACTAGCAAACCCGTCTCTGAGATGTCACTTTTAATATTGCAGGAAGGACTGGAGGTTATGTGGCCCTGAGGCTGTTTACCCCTTGTAGGTAACTGTGTGAGATATTAAGATCCATATTTTTTTGTTGGTACTAATGATATTAAAGCTTCAGTAGTTTGTAGATCTGGGCCCAGTGTGAGGTGGATGCCTTGAGTGTTTAATACCAGGTGCTTAAATACAGAGAAAGGTAATCTCACACTCATGCTCCATTTGCTGCTCTGAGCCAGATTATGCTCCTCGTTTTATCAGCTCCCATCTATGAATTTCTTATTGAGTTTATTTTATTTCCTGTTTTATTTTGATTATTTAGTTTCTCATTCTAGCTACCTTCATATCTTGTATGTTTCCTGTCATCTGTGATTGGCTGACTATCCCTGAATGCCCCTTTTTAGTGAACAATGCATATAGACCAAGTTTAATTATGAATGGCATCGTGTTGTGTCTGGGGTGGCAGTGATAGTCCACCATCATCGTTATTTCTTTAGTTCTCACATGTATGACATTATTTGTCTTTAAAATTTCTGACCTGCCAAGCCTGACTTTGCTTCTTCTGCTTCCATATCACATTTTTGAACCATGCCTTCTACCTGATGGATTTTTTGCTTAATAACTGCTTATTGTGTCCTGTTGGTATAAAAGCCTATGAACAGAATTACTTCTGCTCAGTTTTAAGTCTGTTGTTTTTTACGTGTCTAATTGGTGGGGACAGAGCCAGAGTTTGTGCTGGAGATTGACAAAAGGTATGGATAGGCTTATCTTGAAGCACAGTACTGTACATGCACTATTTTTCTCTTTGGAATCAATCTGGATTAGAGGCAGAGTTCGGATTTGGGTTTTCTCAGAGGGACAAGCAGTGAAGGGGAGTTTGGGTTGTGGAGCGGGACCTAACCTTCATTTGCAGTTAAATTCCTGGGCGCACTTCAGACCATCCACCTTTCTTGAGACTCTTGGATATGGTAATAACATGTGACCCTGGGAACTTTTCATGCTGAACTTAGAGTATTAAGTTTCGTCCAATCACCACTGTTAGTTGTTAATGGCTTTTGAAATAATTGCTTGATGAAAACTGTGACCATTTGTCTCAGACTAAAGTCAGTGTGTTTTCTGACAGAAAGGAAAAAGATTGATTTAGTCTGTCAATTATATCCCTTAGAAGGCTTCTAGGAAGGGAGCCTTGAGGCTCACCCTGAACTCCAAGAAGAGATTATATGGTTTGAAAATGCTTTGCTGTCTCGATGGAAGAGCAGGAGGAAGTAGCTGAGGTTAGAGAATTTGTGCTCACACCGTTCCCCTGCAATTAAGTCCTGCAGAAGTGGTAAAGAAATAAATGCATTTCAGACTTGGCCAATTCAGGGTTACCGATATGTGTGCATTTAACTGTTAAAAAACGTTTCTGGAGTTTCTATCAGTCAGTGTTCATTTCTATTATTTGCTCCTTTTACATAGAAACAAGTCAATTATCAACTATTCTGCACCAATGAACTGTACTGCAGTTTAAATGATACAAAGGATTGGATGAAGCTTCATCCTGTCAGCCTCTCTGTTGTTATCTAATCAAATTTATTTAACAAAATAATATGATAATTGATTTATCACTTTCTAACTAAAGAAAAATGTAAAAAAAAAAATGTTAATGATTTGACAAAAAGAAATTGTCCTTATTCGGTTATTGCTTGGATTTCAGTAACAAAATGTTACATCAGAAATACAATTAAGGCTATAGACAAGTACATTTAATGATTTTACTAAACTTTGGTTTGACCGGTGTTCTAATAAAATTCAAAGTGCTCAACGTACGAGACCGATGCAAGACCAAGTACACATGCGGTGGAGTTTGTGATGAGACTCAGACCTTCAAAGAGTTATCTCTAGGTCAAGGCTGGTCTAAAGTAATACACCAGTGCCATTCAGAGATAAATCTGAAACTGTGATCTCTAACTTCCAACAGGTACAAAAACAATAGAAATAAGTACATTTGCCACCTACAGATTCGTGCTCTATAAAACAGAAATGTTATATTAAAATGACTTTCTGAATTTTGGCAACCAATGCTATCAACGATAATAAACTGTATATGCAGGGAAAGAAAAAAGAGCTTTGACACTACACTTCAAACACCAAATATACCTTGATTGGAAGCAGTTTGTACAAATATTATGAATATGTTGATAAAGGTGAGAGTCTGAGCTAATCTGAATCACTTATTGAATAAGGCCAAAGGCAAAGTATTACAGCAGTTGTTGAGTCAGAATGACATTACAACCTTGCATAATAGAAATCCATCTAATGTTGTGTCCTTTTAAACAAGACAAAACATGTCAATTCAATTCATTTCAATTCTTTTATTATAATAGTTTGGAAAATGATAAATTTAAGACTTTGTAAGACAAACAGGATCAATTTCAGTTATGTGGAAACAAGTAAGGTTCAAATTATATAAATGAAGTTTAACATCCAGTAACTTAAATTTTTTTTCAGTCATAAAAAATAAATACTGTAGATTTGGTAGATCATATTAAACCTGTTGAAAAAAAAACAATCTAAAGAATTGGAAACATAACCATTTATGATGTAAAATTTAGGACATGTTCTGGTCTCACGAAAAAAAGTTGTCAGGCTTTAAGAAAAAAGTTGTTAGCTCTCAGCTCTAAGAAAAAAAAGGGGTGTCAGATTGCAGGAAAAACTTTGTCAGGTAAGAAAAAGAAAATGTCAGGTGTCGGATCTCATGAAAAAAAAGTTGTCAGGTCAGGAAAAAGGTTGTCAGATCTCATGAAAAAACTTGTCAGGTCTCAGGTCCTGGCAATAAACTCATCAGGTCGTAGATCTAAGAAAAACTCAATTAAATGTGGGCAGATATGTCTCCTAAGGAACAAAAATAAAATAAGAATTAAGGATCTTTCTTGAGCTGCTCAAATTGATCAATAAGTTAAAAGGCTTTGCCAGCTGATTAGTCAGAGATTAGATATTGGTGTCATATTCATGTGGTTTTGTAAAAGTACAAAAAGTCATGGAAAACACCATATTTTATAAATGAAATAAAACAAGACAACATGTACAAAGAGCACAACAGAAGAACAGGATGGGACAACAGACCATGAGGAAGGATCAAGGGAAGAAACTACCTACAAACAGTAAAAAACCGGAGGGGGGTTATATGATGGAATGACAAGACCAGGTGAGATTATCAGTTTAAAATTAGGAATAGGTGATATTTATGAAAGCAGATGGAGTCTAAAGGAATAGAAGGTTACAGGATCAGTGGAGAAAAACACAGGGAAGAATCTAGCAGTGATAATCACGACAAATCAACACAGTAACTTACTGAGACCAAAATTCATACATAAATGAGCTTAAATAGCTACAAATCATAAACATGAGGAAGAAAACAGGGATGCAAACCAAAAACTCAAACACCAAGGGATCATAACAAGCAAGACATCATTCGTTTGTTTTAAACTGTGCTTAGGAAAAAAAAGTGTGACTTTGCCTGCAAAAACAACTGTTATCAAAAATTAATTAACTTTATATTTGCATGTAAACCTGTGATATCACATCTGTGGAGTTTCTCTTGTGAAATAACAACCAAGGAGGAAGCTGCTTTCCAAAAACGATCTCCACTCCTCTTCATACTCTTCAGTAAGTTGTCATCCTTTATTTATCACCAACACCCTCTTGCTTTTTATTCTTTTTATATTTTTTTGGGCTTACTTTTTTCTATCTTCAGTTGTCTCTCCTTTGTCTCACTCACCTTCCATTTTCGCCCATCTTCTTGACTTCCTGTCATCTCTGTCGGCCTTTCCTCATATCTTCATACCACTGCCATTCCCTCCTCTGTCTTCTCTCACCTTTTCCTCCATCTCTTCAAAGTCATCTCAGTCTTTTCTGTCATTACAATGAGAATTGCACATCGCTCAAAGCCGAAACATCTGACAAAAGTCTGTTCCCCGACATTGTCGGCAAAAACGCGCCGAGAGATATAGGAAAGTTCACTCAAGCAGCTATCCTATTATCCCAGCGGACGCGCACACAAACTACTGCCGCACTCTGACAGTTGTAGATACATCCAATTTACCTTGTAGTGGCCTCCGGAAGGAATGGAGACGGCTGAATGGTTCGTAAGTCAAAATAACATATACAAGGAAGAGTGCAATGTATCATGTATATCCTCTTGCTCCTCCTGTCTTCCTCCCACTTTGCATTAAATACATTTGATGTTATAGTAACAGTAGTAGCATTAGGCTTTTATCACTGTAATTTAACATCATACATCAACATGACAGTGGCTGGGGCAAGATGGTGTCGGCCCGCTGCTAGACAGTAAACTGTGGTCTCTACTGACACATGCCAAGGGCAGCCAGATAATGTAGATGTATGAATTCAACAGCATGGCTTTGATGTTGCAAATCACAATGCATCATTCAGTTTCATCCAGGGAGACACAAAAGTGAAGGATACTGTTCATCTTCAGCCGCTGGGATGATAATGAGTAATCTATGCAACGGTCATGGTTGGACTTCAATCAGCGGAGCCCTAGTGAAAATATACAACTGTTTATGCAGCTCATCCTGTCTGGATTCAAAGGGAAATGGCCAAGAGGGTGGGTGAGATGGGGATAGTAGAGAGGATGAGGGGGGAAAATGTCATAACTGGGTGTGATAGACAGGGAAGGCCCAACCATCTCTGAGCATATGAAGTTAGAGATGAAGGAGAAGGGTGGGGATGAAAAGGAAGAGATCGCCGCAAGGTAAAAGGGACTATATTACTGAAAATTTGAGCTGTGCGAGAAAGGAATGGGGAAAGTGGAGGGGCTTGAGCTCAGAGATTATTGAGGTAGAGGAATACTGTGGGAAGTTATATAGCTCTCTCTGAGCACAGGAAACTGAGCAGGAAACGAGTAAGTTCATAAGGGTGAGCAGGTATGGGTGAATTTGAATCGCTGTCTGTGAAGCTGGAAAGTAGGAGGATGGAGGGAAAAGGAGAGGATTGGAAAAGGTTAAGGAGGATTATGTCAGATATATGTTTTGTGTTTCATCTCCTTTGATTTTAATGGTGTATTAAAGTCGATATGAGGTTACCCAGGCAACTAAAAGGTTAGGCTGGGGGGCGTTGTTAACCATTAAGAAAAGACTACTTCCAGGGAAAAACAATCAGAGCATATAGTTTTGCTATTTGTTTTTAAATGTTTTAAGGGTGTGTTTTGGGTAAAATATGGCCCAATAAAAACCCTGGGTTGATATAACACAACATATTGTTGGGTTATGGATTCACCCAGCATACTTGGTCAGTTTATGATTCCAAAAAAATAGGAGAGAGGGACTAATGTAGAGGCAGCTAAGGAGCATGTTAAAATCTCCATAACTAGTAATATTGTGTTCAGAACTATGGAGTATTATTGTATTATTTTAGTTCAGGTTTGTATTCAAACTTAAAGAATTGGGGAGAAAAGGGCATAGTATAATCCTTAGAGTATCTCATAAGGGGAGTGTTGGCCTAGTGGTTAGATCATTGTGCTTGTGCTCTGAGAAGGTTGCAAGTACCCGGTTAAATCCCAACAACCTCCACTCCGGATTCCGGATCAAAACCCTTTACTTCACACTGCTCCCCGGGCGCCAAGGGGATTGGTCAAATAAAGAGAGTGAATTTCCCCATTGTGGGACAATAAAGGGATTTACTTTTTTTTTTTACACTACATAAGGTTTTTGCTGTAAATGAATCTTTAAAAACATAAGTTAATCTCAATCTAATGTGAAGTACAAATTTGTTTCCTTTTGGTAATTATTCAAATAAAACCGCTGAGAAAAAATAAAATAAAAACAATCTTAAGATAACTTCAATTAGAAAACAAATGGCTTTAACATAGCAACGATTAGCTTGGAAATGTTAGGGAAAATTAGCACTAGTTTGTGTTAACAAGGTATTAAACAGCTAATGTCATAGTCAATGAAAAAACTTGTACTCGTACTCGTACTCATTGGTTTTAAAGCCAATGAGTTACATTAAAGCTATCAACTAGTAATATTTGATCATTTTTACATTTCATTTTGTGTGTGATGGCACATTTTTTTTTTTTTTTAGCACAGCAAACTGGAAACAATCCCAGTTTAAAACTACCCAACGCCTGTCTCAACAAATAAAACAGGAATTTATTTTGACAGAAAAAAAAATCATCATAAATTAGCATTTTCAGCATTTTCTTGTCCAGGACCCTTAGAGCAGTGAAGAGATGGAGTAAAGAACAATCTCCTTCTGAAAATAGACAATCAAGAATAGCTCCTCACTTATCATGTTGTTAAAGATATGCTCTGTGTATGCACCATGGAAATGTTTGGTACCAGAGTAAAAACAAAACTTAAACATTTCATAATATTTTTAATATTATATACTAATATTTTAATAATCTTAACTGATTTTGCAGATGTTTCTTTGCCCAAAAATAAAACTTGTATTGCATTTTAGTCTACTCATAAGGGCCTTGCCTCCCTTGAGGGCTGGTGTTTAATTCAAAGAACAAACTACAAATTTCTTCTAGTCCTAATTTCAATTCAGTTTATTTATATAGCGCCAATTCACAACACATGTCATCTCAAGGCACTTTACAGTTCACCAGATCATACAGTCAAATTGCTTGCAAAATGACATTAATGACATTAAAGATAGGTAAATGTACTCTTAGGTTTATAATTACATCTTCTGTACCCTTTATGGTCACAAAAACTCAACCACAGTGATACATGCATACTGGATAAGTAAATTAATGACTATAGGAGGCTGAATGGAATTGGGGAAAAATACTTCATCACATGAGGAAAGAATCCAGGTAGTCACTGATCCTCCAGTTGAAACATATAAAAGAGTGCCCACAAAATCCATATGAAACCCAAATGAAACATGTCTGTTTCACAAGACCAATTGAGTTACTTATATGGATTCAGCCCCTCTAGGACAAGATTCTGACGCTTTTGACAAAGGTGGTGAAGTCGACAATGATCGAAACAATTGCTGCGATAAACTTTTTTCTCTTTTTCTATCTGTATTTTACAGAAATTACTTTTTTTTTGTAAATATTTTTACCAAAGTCCAAAGAAACAACTAAAGAGAACCAACTTAAAGCTAGCAATCCCTACAACAAGATGCTCTGACCAAGATTTGAACCCAGTTACTTTTAAATTGAAGCCAACTGTTCTAAAAAAGTTTCTAACATTGGATTTAAAATCCAACACAGGCTTATGCTTCTTAAAAAAAAAAAAAAAAATTATGTCTCATTATCTGCTAATGAAAGGACTGTCTTCAAAACATTGTCTCTTCTGTTTTTGGTGTTTATTTACACAGGGGCCAATTATTATTTATACCTGAAATGCAGGGATGCTGTGCCATCATTGATTTGTGTGAAAATCACAAATACTGTGGTTTAAACGAACGCTATAGTATAGATTTTTTCACCGGCTTGCTTTTCTGTAAGCTGTGTAGCCGCTTCACCCAGAAATGCTTTAGATTTAGCAATCTCCAAAGGTGTTGCCAACAGGAAGATAATTACAGCACCGCATGCATTCATTATTTTAAGCCACAATATAAATAACCACCCATTGCAACTATGATCCAGGTATAAAAGTTTATAAATTGCTTTAAAATAAACTGCTAGGATTTAGCTATTTTTCACTCAGTAAAAGTCACAGTTTTTGTTTGGCAAATCTGGACCAAAAAAAGATTGAGCCTTGTGGAAAAGAAACTAATGTAATCATCTAAATAAAGCTTTCTCCCTTGCCCTCTTGATTGCTCCGCTTTCTAAGTGAAGCTTGTTCTATGACAATCATGTCCAAACCTGTACCATAGATACCCACGCTGAAAAGGTAACATTCTTTTGTATTCTAACAATGAAAAAGATTGTGTGTATCTTGTATAATAACATGCCTTGATGTATCTGAGTCTATGTCTGTAAACTGATATGTATTCCCCAGTGTAAGCAGGAATGCGCCCATTATGTCTGCTTCCCTATATATGAGCCTTTCTGATATGTGTTTGCAAGCAGGTGTTTATGTGCAAGCAGGTGTGCACCCATGAATCTGTCCGTTGGTGTAGCTGTGCTTGCACTATATGACAGAGTGTGAATCACCAGAAGCAGCAAAAGCTATAAAGCCCAGAGCTGTTAGGCAGGATTGGTGCTGGAATGATCACAGGGCGGCTGTACTTCTATTTCCCAGGCAGCTATCGCTGTGGGAGGCTGAGGGGGCTGCTGTCGCTGTGTTTGCAGGGACCTGAGGGTTAGCCAGTATATAGTCACAGCTGACAGCACTGCCAATGGCCATAATGTCAGCGACAATGATTGAACACATGAAATATGTGCTCTTTGTCTGTGGTATTGGACAGGGTGGAGGTTAGAGGTAGGGTCATGGTAAGGGTTAAGGCAAAAGGAAAATTGCCTGTTTGGAAAGAAAGCTCAATGCCTTCCTCTTTCTCTCTCTTTCTCTTTCTCACAGTGCCTGTAGCTTTTATTAGTCAGTATTGAGAATTTGCCTCTGTGACAAACAAGATATTTGTCATATCTGATTTCTTCAGAACAGAAGAACTTTGTTCATTTCCCCCGCAGAACACTGTAATATGGAGCTATTAATAATGCATACGTGTTCACTGCCATGGCAGATCTATATAATTATACGAGGCAAGACATTCCTCTGATATTCACTAATGTAGTGTAATTTTGAAGAATAGGTTCAGGTGAATACCAATAATTTATTGTTACAGTAAGGCTAACTTTAATTTTAAATATGTATCAGTTAAACAAAGAAAAAAGCCACTGGAGAATCAAGAGAACTGCCATGGAAGAAGATGTCTAAACTAAAGCTTTCAGCCTGTGTGGGAAGGAAAGGTATCTGTGAACATCAGTAATCCACCATTTCTACCATGAAGCATCTTGTTGGGGAGATGGAAGCCAGTCAGACCAGACAAGAAGATGAATGGACCTAAATACAACATGTTCCATTTAGAAAACCTGTTAGAGGCTGCAGAAGAACCCTGGCTAAGGAAGTATGTTGAAGCTGCCATAATTGGTTGCTTTAGTTGGACCCCAACCCAGGAGGGCAGCCAGGCAGAGCCAGATGAGGGATATGAAATAAAGTAACACAAGGAGTTACAGCAAATGGTGAGGGACAAAGGAAAAAAGAAAAGAACAAACTGTTGGATCAGAAATGACAGAAATATGCAGGGCCGGAAGTAATGTTGAACAGATTTTAGAGATTTTTTTGGGGGGAAAAAAGACCTGTGAGCCTATGGGCCTATTTAGAAATACAATACATAAAAATAAATAAATAGATTGAGATTCACTACTTTACTGTCATATGCACTTCAATGCATGCAACCAGGGTCTGAAACACACAGACATAATCAGTTCTCAGGTGAATATATGCCCTTTTAAGTAAACTTTACAGCCATCCGAGGTTGACAGTCTCCTAACTCACGCTGCTCTCCGTTGTCGTGGTTGCGGTATTAGTGTTCTCCTTTACTGGTGGTGGTTTTAAAAAAAAATCTGAAATGCACTTCTATTCTATATTTCCTTCTTGTTTCTGTCATTAGACTATATAAATTTACTAGTCTGCTTCAGCAAGAGGGATACCTCTTTACTCTGCTACCACTAGCTTGCTTGATGTTGCTATGACACATAACTTCTGTGAACTTGTGTTAATCAGGCCTCAAAATAACTAAATTAAAATCGAAATACACGTTATAGTAAAATTATTTATAAAAATGTATAAATTGTGCAAGGTATTTTTAAAATGCCACAAGGAGGTGTTATTAAAACTAATACGTTTGCAGTGATTTAATGAATTTAGCGTTAATCAGTAAAAAAATAAAAGTAATACTTTTCGCTGGGATCTATGTCTGGGACTGGCCATTGTTTTCCAAATATACTAACACGTCACTCCTGACATTTTCAGGCAGTGATGTCACAGTGAGGTAAGCCTAGCGCCATTCTCCTCGCTTTACAAGCAAAATCATTGGGAACTACTAGACACAGCTGCAATCAACAACAATTGTTTCAGATTTTGAGAGGACTTCACCATTTAATGTTGTGAGAGCTATAGTTAAACTAACAATGCCCACGTGCATGGAAGTTGGATGTTGCAATACATCAGGTAAAAAAATAATAATAATAAAAAAATAATAATTAGTTATTTTACCTTTCCGATTCGTGATCCACCACAGGTTCCTTGTTGGATTGTCAACTTGAAGAGGGAGGATTCGCTATTGAACTTCTGGCCACAGAAAAAACACGTAATATGTAGCCAGCATTTTGAAGAAGAATGTTTTCAAGATGACTTGGATAATAGCGCGTTGTGACAAACACCAAATACAGCACTGGGACTTGCTCAACAGCCGATACCGCACCGTGACGTCACAAACCGTTAGGTGGCAGTAGTGTTCTTTGACAAACATGGATGTCTCCAGTAAAGTTTTATTGAAAACGCTTATTATTAATTAAACAGTATGTAATAATTTTATATTTACTTTTAGAAGTTTGAATTCTGAATATGACCAGACTTTTCCTTTAAATCAACTTATTTTCGCATGCTAGAATCGTCCACAGTCAAGACCAAACTCTTCAGCTCATAGACAATCTGAATGAGCTATTTAGTAAGTTATTAAGCTTTAATATCATCCATCTAGTCAAACTCAAATACAAGTACTGATACATAGATGGAGTTATATTTTGTATTTAACTGCCTAGCTATGAGTAGGGTTTTTTGTATTTTATTCATGTTCTCTATAATTTTATGTTCTCATACTTTTCATATTAACTAATGCCATCTGTTTGTCATTCTTAATATGCTTTACCTAAAGAGTCTAAATAGCAGATTTGAGGAACGATGTCAAATTAGATTATTATTGTTGCTGTTTCGTGTTGTTAAGCATTTCATAAGTACCTATGTGGGCAAAAACATCCATCACAGCTGCAGGGGTGGGTGGAGGCAGGAAGCTGGGGATCAAGAACCCACTATGAGTGAATTGCACTGTTGTTCCATGGGTTTTTACTAGGTTCATTTATTAATGACTGGATCCAGACACTCAGGCTACAGTGGCTCAATAGTGCCACCCACTGTCACAGGAAGGAAATTCCAGTTCATGCACTGCTTTGAACATTCACTGGGGTGATATTCAGTGTACGCTTTTGGGGTGTAATGGAGAAAATTTATCAGAAATATGATCAGGTCATGAAGTGAAATATGCCAAAGTCTCTGCAGGGCCTGGTAAAGGATTTATGAGTCTCGGGGATTAAGGTGAAGATGAGGCTGGCTGGTGTCCAGTCTATTCTCTGCCAAGGTTAGACTATCCTTTGGCCTTTAAAACCCTGACAGCAATGTTCACACAGTCTCTTTCCCTCCTAGAACCACACACACACACACACACATAGAAACACACAGAGTTTGGCCTGTTTTTGCCCAGAAGCAAGGTCAAGGTTGTGGCACGCTTTGGAATCAAAGGCCCACCTTACAAACACACTGCTTTACCTGTATGAGTCTTGCAGATACACACGCATACTCATGTTCTGGACTGTGCGGCAAACCAGACACACAACAGAGCAGAGTTTTCCTCCATAAATAAGCACCGTACATCCATCATGGAGCCTCTGTGGACCCTTAGTGCCCTCTGGCTATAGTTCAACCTGGCAGCAGCAGCAACACACTGGGTTGTACGGACAAAGAAGGTCATCCCAGACCCAAGAAAATGAGAGAAGCGATATTAATCATCATTCTTCTAAGTGAGTCTGTGTGGATTTCATCCTGCTGGCTCTAAGCAAAACTTAATGGGCAACACTGCATTCAAAGGATTTTTTTTTTCACTCCTTTTTCATTCCCAGTCTTTGTATGGATTTTCCGTCTGACCACAGCTAAGTGTCTAACAGAGAGCGAAGAGCTTCAGTGGGTGTTGCATGTTTCCATCCAGACAGTGCTGGCGAGGAGATAGAGCTCATGTAGAGCTGCAGGGTAGATGCTCAGATTCACCCCTCTGATGGCACCACAAGGGAGACGGAGGAAATGTAAGAGAGCGAGTGCATTAATGAGATACTGAGAGCCTCGGTGTGCCTGGGTCTTCTTCATTTACGAGTCTCTCCACACGGGTAGATTTATCTTAATAAAGGAATGGAAAAGCAAATGAGGACCCAATTATGTGTTATAATATTTTTATTTTCAAAGTTAAAATCTTAAGTATGATTGTACTCAAAGCATTTTTAGGATTGCTTAAAAAACATGACTAGGTTGATTTAATTATGTACAGTTTAACACTGTGTTTGAACTAAATGGAAAAGCTAAAAATAAATCAAACTTCATTGTTTTATCACACAACACCTACATAAGATTAGACATGATTTGATGAGGCTTTCTCTAAAGTACAATGCCTTTATGCTTCAGTTAATGTAACTTGATAAAATATTAAAGATTGTTCTTTACATCTTATAGTGTGATGCATTTCTTTACCTGCTAATGTTGTGAAAAGAAAATTCAAATCAGTTTATTAATTGCACCAATTCACAACACACGTCATCTTGAGGCACTATACAGAGACAATTCAACCAGATCTTACAGTCAAATTGGTTCAAAGTTTTCTATCTAAGGAAAACCAGTTGATTGCATCGACTCATTGACTCGAAAGCAATCCCTCACTCCAATCATGCTTGTAGTAACAGTGGAGAGGAAAACTCGCTTTTAACAGGAAGAAGCCTACAGCAGAACCAGTCTCATCTGCTGAGGCTGACTAGGGTTCAAGGAGACAGAAGCAGACATACGAAAAGATGCAGAAATACAAAAGCCAACTGTCAAACAGCTCCACAGGTGGGCCCCCTCCATGAAACACACAGCCAGGCAGATGAGCTCCGAGCAGCAGAGCTGATTTTTCTCTCCAGGATAGTGTCACAGCCAAACAAGAACAGAACAGATGAAGCTACTATGATGGGAAAAAGCAGAGAGAGCATATCGTTTGATTGAACTGACAAATACTGCACAATTGGAGAATAGAGATAGAATGAACCAGAATGATGAAAAGTGGTCCTCCAGCAGTTTAAGCCTATAGCAGCATAACTATAGAGATATCTCCAAAAAACCTGAGCCACTCTAACTTATAAGCTTTATGAAAAAGGAAAGGTTTAAACCTTGCCTTAAAAGTAGAGAGGGTGTCTGTGTTATAGCATAATTTTCTGATTTATTTTTGGAGTAATTACCAGGATATAATAAAAGTTTCACCATTACTTGCCTTAAACATAGTAGATATTGTAACTGTATTTTTTCAGTATTTTACAAGCACAAACTTCAAAGTAAGAGGGAATAATCATTGGAGAAGAAGGAAAATCCTACAACACATACATTTTAATTTTTTTGAGAAAGTGAAAATATGAAAAGTGGGGTGTACGTTTGTAAAAACTCCTTTTTATTTTAAAACTGGTATTTTACTTTTCCTGTTTGTTTAAACAATTTACCAGGGTTGTTTGAAGGTTAAACAACCAGACAAAGTGAAGAGGTTGGTCAGAAGCATCCAAGTTGTCCCTGCTAATTGTGGAGTAGCTGCAGAGTAGAACCAGTGTTTGGGAGCAATAATCTATTAACTGTTAGTAAGGCACAACACAAATGTATTTAAAAAATAACTAGAAGAAAGCTGGAATGAAAAAAGACTTGTTTGTAGATTTCTAAAAGGGATGAAGGAGGCATAACATGGTAAAAGCACTCTGAACAGATTAGTCCTAAAACAATATTTTTTGGTACCGTACGTACAACTCTGGCAGAAAACCTCCGGTATTCATACTGCAGAGTGGCTTTTTTTCAGGGAAAGCTGGTAAGAGTTGAATGAAAGAAGGAAATGAAGGGTGATCTTGGAGGAAAACTTGTTCACATCTGGACAGAGGTTCCCCTTAAAGCAGGACAAAAACCCTGAATAGGATGACCCAGTTAAAGTCCAGACCTAAACCCTGTCTAGAACATGTGGCAGCTGATGTTCACACACTCTCAGCTAAATCCGACTGGGCGTGAGTCCATAAATAAAAAAGGACTTCTCTAAATATGCAAAGCATGTGCAGATGTAAAAGAAATTTCAATTTAATTTCAGTTCATTTATATTAAGCCAATTCACAACATCTCATCTCAAGGCACTTTACAGTTCACACGATCATACTGTCAAATTAATCCAAAGTTTTCTATCTAAGGTAAACCAGTTGATTGCATTGACTCAAATGCAATCCCTCACACTAAGCATGCTTGTAGCGACAGTGGAGAGGAAAAACTCCCTTTTAACAGGAAGAAACCTCCAGCAGAACCAGGCTCAGTGTGAGCAGCCATCTGCAGAGACCGACTGGGGTTCATGGAGACAGAAGCAGAGATATAAAATGATTTGCAGCTACAGTTTCATTGAAATGGGATCTTTCAATGCATTTACTCTGTGGGTCTAATAACAACAAACAATACGCTTTACAGATTTGTATTCACTTCAGTTTATTCATAAAACACCAATTCACAACAAATGGTGCTCTAAACAATTTAAAAAATATATCTAAATCAGATATTTAAATGCAAAAATGTTCATGTAATTAAACCATGTTTATAGATTTAAAGACAATTATATACGCTCAAACTGTTAATGAAGTCAGTTTATTATGAAAATTGGTAAAAACTTTTCTATCAAAGAAAACCCAGGTGATTACTTCAAGTATTTGCAGCTGTTCCTTTTTTTTATGTAATACTTAATAATGCCCAATGTGTTTCGTGTCTTACGTTAAAGGTTTAAAGCTTTACTAACATTGTTGACTGATATTTGGGCAAATGAGGCTGAGGGACGAAAACAACAGCAGGAGGAATGAGGAAAAATATATTCAAACAAAACTTCTAAGAGCACTAAAACATTTAAAAGCAAACCGCTGCTAGGAGACCTCAGTCCCTTTGCCCCTCTCTCCAATAAGTGCCACTAAATGAGGCAAAGGACTCCCAAAGAGTCAAACCAAGCATAAATTCCTCATAGGACAAATAAATAATGTCAATAATACTGCAATCACTCAAAAACAGACACCAATTGCCACCAGTTAAGTTAAGCTAAGTAAATCTTGATTATTTTTGTATAGAACAAACAACAATAGAAATGAATCACTTTTTTGACACAAGTAGGTTTTAGCTCCCAGCATCACAACAGCACTGCTGTGATACGGCTGACAGAAGTGGTTCACCCTCCTCACATCTCTTTTGTCTCAGTGGACTAATTAGGGAGTAATCTTTGTCAGTTTAGTCTGCGAATTTATGCAACATGACACATTCCAACGGTGCTCAAGGGCCTCATCTATCCATCTCTTGATCAGAAACTTAATGTGGTGCCCAGCTTATTTATAGGGGGGCTCTTAACCTTTAAAACTGCAGGGAATGAGTGCAGGAGCATTCAGGCACCTCAGGGATTTATGTTCCCTTGTAAAATAAGATTACTCTCGACCTCGTTGGATGACTCTATTGCACTTTCATTTAATTCTATGTTGCAATTTGTTCAACTGATGAAAAGGATTACTTTAAAACTGTCACGGAGGATGTGGCCGACGATTTATGTTGATTATTTCCCATGGGGGAAATGTGTGTTTAATTATGATATGGATTTTTCTATTAATATTTATTAAAAATAAGTGTTTAATTTCACTATGCAGAAGCCTCTGAGAGCAGTTTTTTTTTTTTATAAAGATAAATACCTAAAGTAGAACGTTAGCATGTTCACCACAGTGGTTGGGGTAGCAAATACTTCACTTCTAACCATAGTTAGATTTGTGTGTAATAAGGGTCCTTACTTCTACTTTCATTTATATCAATCTGTACAACCCTTAGGGGCTCATTGTGATTATGTTTTTCTGACCTCTTGAAAAATGGAGGAGTGGTGCTTTCATATACTGTAGGTATAAATACCAATCATTTAAGCTAATTAAGAGGGTTATAACTTACAGCTAATGAAAACCTATACAAACAACCCACATCATCAAGGCTGACTGCTGATTTCATAGTAGGGATAGTCCATAAAAGGGCATTGTCATTTCACAGAGATCTGTATCCAGGCATATAACTGGAAAGTTTAGTGGAAGGAAAAAGTTGTGAAGAAAAAAATTGTAAGAATTATATAAATCTTGTCAAATAAGTTCCATTTAGGACTGTGAGTGTTATCCATAAGATGTGGGTTGTGGCTGGAGTTATAGGGGCATCACACAGATTTATACAGCTTGACCAGAGTTTATCGTAGGTATTAAGAACCAATTGAAGTATTGACTTGGGCTGGTTTTGGTGGAAAGCTCTTTACCATAGTGCAAATTATTTGCACTGGAAGAAATTTGAAATCTAGACAAGTCATTTTTTTTCCTTAAATAAGCGCATCTGTTCTTGAATTGAGAAGGTAAGTGAGATTTTTTGCCAATGGAACAAGACAATTCACATTTAAAATAGGCAAAAACGACGTCTTATTTCAAGTACATATTATTAAATTATTTTAGCTATAAAAATACTCATTGTATTGGCAAAGCATCTAATATACCTACTTAAATTAATGGTAAATACACTTAATTTAGGAAATGTTGACTTATTTCTAGATCTTTTTTGCAGTTTGGTTCCTACCAAGATAAAACAAAAATCTTATATTTAGTATTGGATAATTTATCTTGTTTTAAGACATCAATCCTAATTTAAAGCGTTGCCTATGCTTATTTCTAGATTTAAAAAAAAATCCTAAATTAAGAAATCTAAAGTAAAATTATCTTGTTGTATGGATACATGATTTTAGTTCTAGCCTTTGCCTTTCCCTGAGATTTAGTTTTGTTTTCTTGATTTTAGACACACCTTTTTGGCAGTGCAGTAAGTTTTTTTTACAGCACTTTATGCTTCGTTCTGCTGACAGTACATCAGCAGAGGGAAAATAAATATCAGAATGAGATCAGCAGGACTTTATTCTCCCCTTCTTTTAGCTAACTCACTCACCAGTTAAAAAAAAAAATCATTGCTTATCTTAGAGACCAAACAGTCTTCAAAGCTTATCATAATCTTAACCCAATCAGCTTCTATGTTGTTTATGAATTTGGGTCAAAAATATTTTTTTCAAAAGAGGCACATTTTTAACACTTTGCCTGCACTTTAATATCTTGTGTGAGTTTCATCCAAACGTTCATCATTTGCATTACTCTGTGTTAAATTGAAACCTGGATTTGCATAATTAATTCTGTACAGATATGTTTCGTTTGTACTCTTTGTGAAGGCAAATTAAGGAATGCTATTGATATGACTGTGAACTCATCCTGCTATGAATAAAAAACTGACTTCAAATCGATTTGAAGATGAATCACTCTTTATTCCTAGTGTACTTTGACTTCAGAGGATAATGTAAAATCCCCAAAAAGTATACTAGAAAATTCCTCTTTATGTGCTGATTGGACGTCATTATATATTCCCTCCACACGCCTACAATGGATATTACATTTCCTATTGTCAAGATATCTTAGATTCTTTTATGAAATGCAGCATAAAATGCTGTGAGATTCTGATGAATGCAAAATATTCGAAATATGTAGAAAAAAATCTTATTAATGTAATGAAATGTATTTTTACCAAGCTAATGGAGTCTATGAAAAGGCAAGTAAAAGATCTACCTAAGATGGAAAATATTCTGTCGGGTATATTTGCCCGTAATGTAAAACCCAGCGGCTGGAGAAAGAATCATGCTTTTGTGTTTTAATTTTACAATTCAAATTATCTATTATTTTGAAAGTCAATTCAACAGTAAATTAGATTCTTTTGTGTCTTTAAAGCAAACCCTTGGGTGAATAAAGAGCAGAAAGTCTTTTATGTTCGCATCTTCATTCAGTGGCCGCTGCTGGTGGATTGGAGGCACTAAAAAAGCTCTTTATAACGGTTCAAGGACAATGCTGAAGAACCTTATGTATGCTCTGCTGCTGGTGCAGAGAGGACGAAGGGTAAAAGGACTGACGGAGGGCCCACTGCAGTATGAACAGGAAGAGTGTTTTTTTCAGAAGAGCAGAGATGAAGTTTGGTTACAGGAGAGCTGAAAACCTGCACACCTGTATCCAGAAGGGAGGTGCCAAGGAGAAGTTAGGAGGAGAGAAATGGTTTTAGAAATACTTCACAGACCTGTAAGGACTGAGAAATGTTTTATCATAAAACTTTGATTTTTAAAGGAAAATAAGTGAGTAATTAATCTGTGTAAGCACACATGGGAAGACCTACATCACAAACTCATTAACAATGAAATGAAGACAGGATGAGAGGCAAAGAAAATGAAAAAAAGAGAATATATTCACACATTCTCACTGCTTTAATCTCCAGTTTTTCATATTTGTTTCAATCAGCAGGAAGTAGTCTTATACCTATATTAGAGACCCTTAAAGAAAGCTTTCTCTGTAACTTTACTGATGATTTATCCAGGGAGGATGTTTAATATGTAGAAATTTATCTTTTTAAGATCCTATGCTGTTTACATTTAAGTAATGTGACTTAGAAATGACTATTTTAAACAATCAGTGAAGATAATTGATCTATGGGTCATTAAAAAAGGTTCAGCTCCAAACTAGTGGCATTATATCATCCACAACCAGCCGTATTCACATCTTTATAGCCTTCTAAGTTGCTTATAATAATATTAATCAAAGATTCTCTTTGCAAAGGAACCTAAAACAGTTATAATAAATATATAATATTATATATA
>NW_015150857.1:191266-195822 GCF_000732505.1 Cyprinodon variegatus
AGCTTATGATACCAACTGTCTGTTATCGGTCATATTAAAGCAGTATTTTTATACAGCACTGAATATCATTCACCTGTGTATTAGAAAGACATTGACAGCACATTTAAGGCTCATTGTTTAATTATATCATCAAGTTCTCTCATAGGTGCTGTGTGGACTATGCCGGTCTGAGCTGAAAACCATAGCACCAATTTAAGCACTACCACTGGGTATTAAAAAATTCTCATTCTGTTTAATAAGACATTACTCCTTGATTTGATTCTTCCTTCACTGAAGCCTGGACATTGGTGCACAATAGGACACATTATATTGTACATCTGTACATTACAATAAATCACAGTTGTTATGGCAATGTCAGTATCAGGACTGCTGGGAGGCTGTGGGTGGTGGAAATTATTTTACTTCTTTATGCTCCACATAAGGAAATTCATGATGCATAAAAGCAGATGGAAAAATGTAAGATTCAGGTTTACTAATCACATGATCAAGCTTGTTTGTGTAAACCGAATGTAACATAGCTACTTGTTGGTTGCTTGTTTATCACTTGGTACATTACGACCTACCATAATTTGTCTGCAACATGATAATAAGAAGATACATGCAGAAAAACAATTTCCCCACTATTATCTCCACTATCCAACACACCTTTAAATTATGGTTACATTCTGTTTAGCCCAACGCCTTTCTCTCTCACCTTCCAACGCTGTTTCAACAGCTGTGAAGTATTCTGCCAGCATTGCTACTAACAGAGAAAGCTTTTGACACGAAGTTCGGTGTAATATTCATGAGGAGGGCTACACTTTCTCTGTAATAGCTGTTGATGAGTGTGAGTGTGCACACTGATCTGGTCTTTTGGTAATATATGCCGATACAATATTAATGCAAGTTGTGTCAGATAGCGTCTACTCTGTTGTTCATTATGCCCCAGTTCTCACATGCACCAGATTTCCAGGTTATAGCAGAAGGTGCAGTGGGAGCATGTATGACGTGGTATTCCACAGCAGGGTGCTGTGATGCAGTGTGGTAAAAAAATATTTTTTGTGATGCACATCTTTTAGGATTTGTTTCTGCTGTGTAACAATCTTGTGCATGCATATACAACTTTCTCTCTCTGACTGAAGAGCAAACACTGCAAAAAACACCCAACAAAATAAAAGTGGACTCTTGTGTCTCATAACCCCTTCTTCACAGATGAGTGCAAAAGGGCTTTTAAAAAAGTTTCTCTTACTTTCAAGGCATAGTTTAAAGGTTACCTTCATTGCACTTTCAGTAAATGTTCCCTTTTGTTTTAACAGCCCATTTACAAGAGAACAGAGGCTTGTAATCAGACTAACAAATAGTTCAGCTTTATTAAGCAGCTTTCCAAATAAACATTTCTGCAAGTTAAGAGATTAAGGTGATGCGGGGGAGTCAAAACAAATAGCCCTTGTAACTTCAGCAGAGCATAAAGGGCTTTTGGAACTAATTTACTTTTTCTGGTAGACAATAACCCAAGAACATAGCCAAAAATAGCTGAATAAGCTCAGAATTACTTGTCCTTGTTTCACCATTGTAAGCATGACAAGAAAATGCTGACTATCAAACTTACAGAATGGTCACTGGTAAATAAATCACTGGAGATTTTTGACAAATGCAGCTGTTTCTATTCTTTGCATGAAACGTCATGGTTTTATGAGTTTGGAAATTACATGGATAACATGGAACAGCTTCCACATTCAGATATCAAAAAGACTGGACTCAGCATTAAAAAGCAGCCTCTACATGAAATTCATTAGGGTTTTCTGTGCTTTTAAAGTTATCAGATGCTGGAGACATCACATACAATATTTTATTTATTTTTTTGTTATTTAACTATTCATTGTCAGTTTATAGACTATGAATTTGATCCTTTTTTAGTTCATTAATGCTGAATTTTAAAAAAGGCTAAATGGACCACTGCTGTTACCTGAGCCTTTTTTTTTCTGTGACACTTCACCTCATACCTCCCAGACGCATTAAAATCTTGACTAGCCTATGATCTCTAGCATCGGTAAGACTTTTATAATCATTTTTGGATCTGTGCAGGCTAATTTCACAGAAGATGCAACCATGATTCACTGCTGTTTTTCCTGGCCATCACAATGGCTATCTTATCGGCACTTGGATGTGTTCTTAGACCTCCACTTCCCCCCAGTTCACTGCAAAATGTGAGGTTTCGAAACCTTCAGTTTATTGTGTTTTAAGTTTCTGGACCTGTTTCACCAATTATATATTTTTTTCTGGTGGAGTGACCACCATCTGTCTGCATGTCTTGTTCAGTGCAGCCAGAAAGTTGTTTCATATTTTTTGTGTGTGTGTGTGTGTGTGTGTGTGTGTGTGTGTGTGTGTGTGTGTGTGTGTGTGTGTGTGTGTGTGTGTGTGTGTGTGTGTGTTTAGTCGCTGATTACTCTGAGGCTCTGCAGCCTTGTTGACTTTTATGATTTATTTATAGAAATCACTGAAAACCACTGCTGTTGATTTCTCCTTGCCCACCACCCATTTTCCTTTTGACAGGAAAATAGGATGGTAGTGCTTCAATATGGCCAATACATTTTGCAATGGAACTACTGCCTGAAGAATTCCCAACTTTCCTTGTATTTTCAGAGAATCCAGCCTGAACTCTGCATAATTTGGAAGTATGTGTATGCCTCTCTGGCTGGGAGCCCAAGTGCAGAACATAGTGGGCTTTATGTCATCCCTTATGTGGGATCAGCAGATCTTTTCTTGTACTTTTGTTTAAAATAGTGTATCTGGTCCCTTATGTCACTTGGATCACTTCCAGCCCTTTCTGGGGATAATTAGGTCACAGCCTCGGCTTGAGGCCAGCATGGGCAGAACTTCAAATACATAGATATGCATACAGCAAATATGTCATGGAAAAGTTATTACTACAGAGTTCCTCCTCCAGAAGTAACCATCCAAATATGCTGCAACATTGATACCATAACAAAAAACCCATTCAAACCCCATTAAAACAGGCAAAGGACTCCATCTATGTCAAGCATGATAAAACCTGCAGAGACCCTCCATGTACAGGCCAACCTATTTTATTGATGGGTGTTGCTTGACGTAACGGGTTCCTAATAAAACTGCTTTATCTTTTTGCTTTGGATGATGCAAGCTTGCATTACATGTAATAAACTGCTTTTCCAAAAATTGTATTATTATTATGACACCCAGATTCCCAAACAGTGTATCAGTCAATTATCAATTGATGGACTAAGGGGATGACATCACAGCAAAGCACTGAACACATTCACTATTCACACTCATGGACGCACCTGCAGTTAGTAATTGCCCTTTCCCAACACAGAAGATTATAATATATAAGTTAAACCTCCTTTTTTTTTTTACCTCTTTGCCTTTCCTTCATTGTTTGACATTCATTTTTGTGTTTTACCCGTTTTCTTTGCTATGCTCCTCCCTTCCTCACCCCCTCCTTCTCTTTGTGTGGCTAATGGACCTTAAATGCACCTTAAGCTGCTGTGGCATTGAGACTAACTCACAACAATCAGGAGTTATTATGTGCTGCACACTGACGGATTATGCCAAAGTATACAATGATCATATTAATATTGGGCCTGCTTGTAAAACATTATTCATCATAATATCCCCGACACAGAAGAGGTAACAACTCGCATCATTGTGATGATTAAAAGAGCGTTAGACTGAAGATTGAAGTTAAACAGTGATAACAAGGGACTTCAGATTTAAAAATGACTGGGAGTACAAGGAGAAATGAGTGTCTCTGGTGTGAATGTCACCCTGGGAAAGCCCCTCAATATTTTTTTTTTTTTATATATATATATATATATATATATATATATATATATATATTACCATTCGGTCCGTCTGTATCTGGAAGTCCTACAGGATCTTGGCTCGGCCATTCTCTACCATCTTTGGAGATGTTTCCCACTTTGACCTTGGAGTTTCCAGCCCATACTCTGCACAGATGTTCCTGTAGACTATTCCAGTTACTTGGTTATGGCGCTCTATGTAAGCTTTCCCTGCCAGCATCTTACACCCTGCAGTTATGTGCTGGATTGTCTCAGGGGCCTCTTTGCACAGTCTGCAGCTGGGGTCTTGCCTGATGTGGTAGATCTGGGCCTCTACTGCTTTGGAGCTTAGGGCCTACTTCTGTGCAGCCATGATGAGTGCCTCTGTGCTGTCCTTCAGTCCGGCTTTGTCTAGCTATTGGTAGGATTTCCTGATATCCGCCACTTCAGTTATGTTTCGGTGGTACATCCCATGTAGGGGCTTATCCTCACATGATTGAACCTCCAGCACCTCATCTTCTGTTCCCCATTGTCTGACACATTCAAGTACAGTGTCAGAGTGCTCGATTTGGGGTGGTGCCCTTCGTGCATGGTTAGGAGTTTTTGTGTCTTAACACCTTTGGCCTGTAAATCATCCTTTGGCCAGCTTATTATTCCTGCAGTGTATCTGATTAATGGCTGAGTGTAGCTATTTATGCCCGAGACTTATTCTTGCCATTGAGCTGGCTTCTTAGGACCTGCCTTACACACACACACACA
>NW_015150857.1:196318-236571 GCF_000732505.1 Cyprinodon variegatus
TATGTATATATGTATATATATATAGTATATGGAGGGATATATATGTGTGCTTCAAAAAATGTAACATTTTTCAAAGGGCCTAGGCTTTAGCCAGTCTTCATGTTTTAGCTTTGTGCTACATGTCATCAAAGATGATAAGTTTGCTGATAAACAGTGGGAAAATTGGTCTAGTCTAGGTTTTAAGTTTGTCAAACTGCCTGGTGTATGGCCAGATAAAATTTCCGTCTAGTGGCCAAACTCCCATGACCAGCGATGCAAACAAAGAACAAAAAATGTAATAATGACACTCTGAGGGTAGTTAAATAATGTAAATAACTAATCACGACAATGGGTCCTCTTTTATTAACCTTTTTCTTTTTTTACATTTCCTCTAATCATTAAACTAACTTTATGTATCTAATCACAGATCTTATTCCTGTGTGTCTTTTATCTAACATCCCAAAATATTTCTGTCTTCCAGAGAATTTGTCCTCCCCAATGTCAGCTCATTATTTATCCTATTAGCATGAACCTTCCCTCCTACTTCCACATTTTGTTTCCTTCTTTGCTGACGATCCACCTGTTTCTCTCATGTTCTTCCCTCCTCTCACATCCACTTCCAACAGTTAACTGCCTATACCTCCTCATCTTGCCCACACCTGACAGTCTGTGAGTGTGTAAGTCATTTATCCCCCCCACTATCTCCACCTCTGTGGAACGAGGAAGCTCTGTCCACTTATGTGGGGATAGACTGATGGGGATGTGTGGGAGGGAGTTTCAAGAGTTTTAATGAGCCAGTGCTCAAACTCATGACAGAAGGGGTAAGTGATGGAAAATTAATCTGAGCGAGAAGGAAAGCAAAAGGTTTGTGTGTGGTTGTGGATTTATGTGTGGATGTATTTTTTTTTGCAGACTGTTATCTGACGAGGACTTGGGCTCACCAAGCAGAGACATTTTGTATGTATGCAATCAATATGAGTGTATACACGGTGATTGTGTGTGCATTATACTGATGAATGGCCTAGCTTGTAATGTTCTGAACCACTCTATGGACTAACAAGACTATTTAATCATTCTCTGTTCATCGTCTGCCTCCTACTCTTTGTTTTTGCTTCTCTACCAAAGCTTTTATGTATTGCTACGCTTAGACAACCCTAGCAGTGCATTGATTCTCTCTTTTTAAGCCTTTCTGTGTATATTCCTGTATTTGTTATGTCTTAAAGGGCCTTGGTCCCAACTTATTCTACATTTTGCAGACTAAAGACTCATTAAATTGTTAAAAATGTGGACCCCATAAAGAAAAGTGCAGTTTTAGGGTTAGTTGTATAACTATGTGAATAGAGTTTAGCTTAAGTTTAGGGTTATGGTTGTACTGGTCAGGGTTAGGCTATAAAAATCAATTGAAAATTGATGAAAGTCAGTAGAAAGTCCTTGTAAATATACCAAAACTTTTGAGGTGCATGTGTTTAACCATTATCACCGCATTAGTCAGTGTCCAGGCTACACCTGTCGGCTTGTTATGGAGTACAGGAGCAGACAGAGGTGGCACGCAGAGCATAAATCTAATGTTCACTCACACATACCACACCTGAAACCACAGCAATGCACGTATCCTTGTTAAAACTGCACTTACTTTCTTTAACTTCTCTTAACTTCCCCCTGTCATTGCTAATTGCTGGGCCACCACTGTTACCTGAGCTTTCATGTTTGTCCGTGACACTTCAGATACCCCCTCTTCCCTAATGAGGATCAGACACAAACTGTAAGAAATGATTCTTTTAAAATAGAGCCAAGACGCTGTTGATACTTTTTTTACATGTCCTACCTGTAATTGGAGTCGCAAGATGCTCACTTTGTTCAATCTCCAAACCTTTGCTGGCATCATGAGCTGCAATGAATCATGGTGCAAAGGAATGAACAAAGGCAAGGTCCCACAACAAGGCCAGACCCAAGGACGAGTGATGCTGTTTGCATAAAACATTTTTAAATCAGAAAAACTGTGAGCTGATCCGGCCTCATCTAACAACACTATAAAACAGTATGCTTTTCTCACATTGTACTTACTGTACATGCTGTGATTTGCCTGCTGTCTTTTAAGCAGACCCCCTTCACCAATACACACAGTGAAACACCCTCTATTCGTCCCCAAATGGACATGAGATTCACGCTCCACTAGCAAAGACTCTCAGAGTGTGGGTTATTAATGAGAGCATGTCCTAACAACATTACAGAGCTGCTGCCCCATGGAGAGGAGGATGGTAGAGGGGGGTGGGGAGGACAGGGAGCAAGAGGATAAAGGTAGTGAGAAACAGTGTAGGAGGAAAAAAGTACAAGGAAAGAATTAAATAAAGTAGATGAAAGCAGTTGGAAAAGGGAGCAGGTAAAAGGAATACAGGGGGAGTTATTGAAACGTAGGCACTGGACGCAAGAACATGGCACGAAAAAGGAGTCTTTGAAGGTACAGAGGGACATGAAATTAATGGATCTCACTGGGAACTTGAAACTTTAGATGTTAAATAGATGTTAGATGTTATCTTGACTGTGGGTGTCCTCATTGGGCATATACCATCAATTTGTATAACTTTCCCCTTTCATTGTGCTCTGTTAGAATGTTATGTGAAGAATATTGGGTTGTAATGTTCTCACAAATCTCAATGCCATGGAACATGTGGGGCTCCATACAGTAGTGCTGATTTACACAAATGTTCTGGTTACATTTTTGCCTTTCATCACAGTGAAAATCTGGAGTAAAAGAAACTGAATTCAAATTCTCTATAGACTTAAGAGATTTTTTTACGTTTGTAAAGCATATTCCCTTTCACTTTTCAACCATTTACAATTTACTGTGTTAAACTAAAAAAAAATGAAAACACACAATAAAGTTTGCAGTTTTCTTCAGTTTAAACATGTAAAAAAAAAATTAATTTATTAATTTATTGTCTTCCAAACATTTAAGCTCAGCACAATTCAATAGTTAAAGAAATAAATTCAAGGATACTAAGGTCAATTCAATCATCCAATAATTCTACAATGCAACTTAAGTTATTTGGAAATGTTTGTTCATGCAGTTAGTTTGTAAAATATGACCACCACATTAGCATAGAAGTAGTACTCAGGGGAAAACAATCACGAGGAGCCATGGTAAGACGAGGTGAGACGAGGTAACGTGAAGAAGACGAGGAACCAGCACTGAGGAACTGCACAAGGAGTGTATTTATGGAAGACTGAACAAAGAGAGGACTAACGAGCAGATTGGGAGAAGGTGTGAACAGAGCAGCAAAGGAATGAGATGGGAAAAAGGAGACTAACACAAGAGGGCAACAGAGGGACACAAATAAAAGCCTTAGAACTCAAATATATGCAGAAAATACAACAAAATAGGAATTAAACCAATAAAACTGGAAAACATGGAGCAAAGTAAAACACAACAGAATCAGAACTGTGAAAGAATGAACATGTATGATTTCTTTCATTTTCTTTATTACTTTACTTTTTCTTTATTACTTTATTCTGTCACTAATAATTGCGCATACATGTTGGGTATATCCTGTAAAAGGAACTCTGTATGCCTTTGAAAAAGAAGACTTTTTATAAAAAGATCAAGGGGGAGAAGAGAAAGTGGGATAAACTTAAAAAAAGGGAGCAGAGGAGAGTGATGTGAGATTTGGATAGGAAAAGTGTTGATGAAAATAAAAACATAAAAAAGGGAGGCACAGTAACAAATTAGGAAACTAAAAGAATAGTAGCTTGCATCAGGATAAGAGAAGAATAAAGATCAGAGTGGAACAGGCAGGCCGAGAGGTTGAGAGGCTGAATAGGTCAGGATATCAGGAACACTATGGAACACTAAAAAACCCTCTTTCCACTGAAAGACTGGAACAGTGCACACTTAAAAGAGGCAGATCAGGATCAGGAAATCAGAAACACTACAGAATACCAAAAGCCCCTCTCTCTACTGGCCCCCAAGAATGAGCACTAGAAAAAGATAATCAGCATCGATAATCTGGCCATGATGGCTGGGACTGGGCCATATGAATAGAAGCCTCAGCAGGTGGATTAGATGAGCATTAATGAACAGGCAGGCAGAATTAGACAGGTGAACAGAGTGAGCCATTATGCCAGCCAAGATCATGACTGTAGGAACTTCTCTTCAACATAATACCCATTTGAATTAGTGGAATAGCTACTTACTTGAACTTAGAAGCAAGAAGAGTTGATTTAAGTATAAAGGCATTCCAAGGGCTTATAGAATGGCATTAAAAAACAATTCAGTTTGTGTAATAAATGTGTTAACTTATTTATTGCACCTGCAGTCTGCAAATGTTGGTTAACCCTCGTGACTTGGTCGGATTCCAGCTTTTTAATGATCAAAGGTCTCTTAGAGTTCAGTTTAGTCTATGTGTTCCAACACACAACAGCTTCTCAGCAACTAAAGCTTCCAGGAGAAGAGCCCATGAAGAAATTAGCATTAAGTGAGGGGCTGACTTTGAAAAAAAGTTAAAGGAGAATAATACGTTGCCTAATCCAGACTACATTTATAGCAGTTAAGACCAAAGGTTTGAGCAGGGTAGGGTATGGTTAGGGTTAGGGTTACGATCAATAAGACTGAATAGCAATAATTTTTTATATATAAGCAAAATGGTACAGCAGCAGTTTGTATAAAGGCAGAAAACTGGTAAAATTTGAATGGAACAAGCTCATTCTGAAATAACAACTAAACCTCTGGTTCATGAAACCAAGAGGCCTGCTGTGGCGGTCGAATAAAACTAGGTGGAAATGACAGTTAAAAAAAAACTTAGTTGACATATTAGATGCTATAAAAACACACATAAATCTGTTTTTTCCTTTTCGTAAGTAAAATATATGTAATTGTTGCTGATCTTATTTGCTAGGTACTTGACACCCGGCTCTGATGCTACATAAGAGTGAAGTTTGATAACACTGCATGGCCTTGAAAGAAAGCAAATGGTAATAATGACAACTCTCTGTCCTTTCATATACAAGACATTGTGCAGAGGTTACATAGGATGTGTTTTCAGAGAATGCAGTGAGGTTTTTTTTACAGGACCGAATAACCAGTACCAGTTGCTTACAGATGAATGCATTTACCTGGGAATGAGTGAGAATGACTGAGGGTAATTTCCTGAGGAAAACACCATAAAATGCTGGAATCTGTTCCTGTCTTCTTGCAAATGTTCCAAATGCTTTCAATGCTTTAACACCAGAGGATCCCTGGACATTTTTTTCTTTTAAATCTTATTTGTAAACAAATTCTGCTGTCTTCATTCAAATTGAATAAAATATTGCTAGGTGTAATTATATGGGTTAATTAAATATTTTGCCTTAAGATTTTTCTTTATATCTTGAATTTGTATTTTAAATTAAAAGATAAGACTATGACTATTCAGGATATTATATTTGTCTATTGTGACTCCTGAACCTTTCAGATTATACAGGTTCCTTTGTTGTTTGCTTTTAAAGATTCTGGTAAGGTGTCACACTGAATCAGGGTCAGAACACGGTGTGTAAGGGAAATGCATGTGTTTAAGGAATCCGTTCATAGCAGCACATATATTTTTATCTGTGCTGGTTTATCTGTGAGTTTAATTTCTCGTCTGTACCATTTCATTACCATCTCATCATTTGATTTAAACAAACTTTATTGTCATTTTGTATACATAGAGTGTATACAGGCGGGCGTAATCTGTGGCTTCTCACTTTTGCTGTTGAATCTTCCTATTGGGAAACCTTATTTGCACAAGCATAATCAGACAAGCATGCACAGGTGCTAGATTTAGTGTCATGATCCTGCACTTTGTGGACTTTATGGTTTTTGTACTTGTTTTCTAGATATATTTAAGCAGTGTTGCAATTTTGAGTTTCTCTCTGTTGCTCCCTTGTGCCAGTCTTCTTTCTGTAGCTTCTAGTTACTTCTATCCACACCTGCTCCCTATCACCTGATTACCCCGCTCTTTCACCTGTCTCCCCTATATACTCGTCCTTTATAGTTCCTGATGGCCGGTTTTTCTTCATTGCTTTGCTCCACGTGTGTGCTTCTCACTGGCCTCTCCTGGCTTTGGTTTTTATTGTTCCTGGATTTGTGCTTCTGTTTCCATCAGAATTTAAAATAAAGCTGCAAGAACACATCTCTGCATTTGGGTCATCAACCAACTTCAACCAAACCTGACATTTAGTGGATTATAGATACACAAAATAAACAGATATATTCTTCTGAGCTGCAGTTAATACAAAATACACTTGTATTAATTAATACTGTGGATCTTTCAGTGCAGTCTTTATACATGCATTTATTTTTTTATTTCTCACTTAGGAACAAGATTTCTGTCTCTACTCAATTTTTCCCTTTACATTCTACATCACCTCCATTTTACTTTTTTCATTTTTCTCCTAACTTCTGTCTATGTTACCATTCTATTTTGAAAAATCCTAGAGCAATTCTAATTAAGTTTTTTTCTTCTGTATATACCGAATGGAGCATTAAAGCAAAGTTGGTAATGCTCCACTGGTTGGGTGATGTAAGTCATCTTTAATTCTTTATTATTAGTCAGAACCCTTTCGATTTTTGAGTCATAAAAGAACACGTATGAAAAAAGCTTTAAAATGAGCTAAAGAAAAGGACTTAGGAACAAAAACGGCTTAATCTAATAATTTAAATCCAGAACCAACCAAAATATATAGACTTAAGGACTGTGTTACACCCCATGCTTCAAAACCCACAAATATCAATAATATCATTCTTTCCAATGCTTCACCCCCAAAACAATCTGCCTCAGTTGGTCGTTTTTCATCTGGCACATGCATCATTACAGAAGCAATATGCCCTGTTGAACAAAGTCCGAAAAAATGTTTGTGAAATAGCGTTACTTGCTTTGCTTGTTTTTCATTAAAAAAAGAGAGCAGGGTGAGCAGTGTGGGAGTCAAGGGATAAATCTGGTGTCACTGGTATCTAATCATTCTCCATATTCCTTCAGTCTTGGGGCTAAGGAGCATGAATAAACTGTGTGGAACTAGATCAGGGGAAAAAAATGAAGGCAGCATGGAGAATAGGTTAGATCTGAAAGGTAATGAAAAAAGGGAAGAAATGGAGATCTGTGATGTAAGAAGGACCTGAGATTTAAGGGTCTGCTGCACTAAAAGCGTACAAGAAACTCGAGCCAAGTTCCGCGTCCCGCTTCACCTCGCCACCCACTCACCACTCACCCACCTCATGTAAGAGGATCCCCCAAGCCTACTGCAACCTCTCTCTGCAAATGTCTGACAGCGTAGATATGTGTGTGTATGTGTGTGTGGTTATCAAGGGAGCTAAGGATGGGTGGTAATTGAATAATGACAGTCATCCCTCTGATGGATTACCTGTCATTCCTCTATCTTAGCCCCCTCCATCACTGTCATTTCTCTCGTCTTTGCCCCTTTTGCCTCAGAACCTCTGGTCAAATGGCAACCCGTCCTGGGCTTCCCTGGTGCCAGTGTAAATAGAGACACTCAGAAAGTAATGGACGGGTTTCATTATGTTTGCATTTTTCTGCCTGGGTATTATGCTGACTAATTCCCTAGCTTTGATCTGTTAGAAATGTACCCAGTTTTGTTGAAAAGAGATTTTAAATTTTTTTTTTTTAAGTGGTTTTAAAACATTAAGTTAATTGTTGTTTGCTAATTGTTAGGGGTGTGAGAAAATCTATGACTCCTAATGCAAATGTTCTGCATGAGCCTTGATTTATTTGATTTATATAGTGTATGAAAAAGCACTTTTTTTTCTCATACACTCTGACAATAAATCTACTACACATTTCCTATTTTAAGTTAGTGAAACTATCTAATCCCTTACAAATGCTATAGAAAAGAATGAGAGAGAAATTCATTTGAGTTTTTTGTGACTTTTTTAGTTTAAATTTTTTTTAACAAGGTTATTCCTTTGAATCATTTATAAAAAAAAAAATTAAATAATCGCACAATAAATGAATTCCCATCTGAATTTAATGAATGAATCCTGTGTCGATTTGATTAAGGGATTTTTTTTGCATACATTAACTTTTTTTGCCATTAAAAGTTGAATATGTATCACTGAAAAAACTGATCCATAAAATAAGAATGTGACCGATTAGCCTAAATGCAATTTCTGGCCGGAGCTAAGAGGAGATATCTCACCTATGGACCAGAAGACCATGTAAACTGTATAGAGAAAGTCACTGTGCAATGACTCAAGCTCAGGACCTTCTTGCTCCAAAGCAACAGAGCTAAAAACTGCACCACCTTAAAAACAATTTGTGAGTATGCTCTCAGTGATGTTTTCATATAATGTTTTCATTACTCGAATTGAAACAGTCACCCATTTTGTATGGCTCCATAAAAGCGGAGTAGATGTAGTTATTTCTTGCAGAAGTCGTGCTGTTGTCTCTTCTTGTCAGCTCATCAGTTAAATAGATCCCCCGGTAACTTGTGCTACAAACCCTGTCCAGCTTTGTGAGTCCGATGATCTTAAGGCTTCAATTATTTCCTTGGTCTTAGTGTTACATAACTCATTTGGAAAGCTTCATCTCACTTGGCTGTAATGCATTTCGTGTTTCTAGATCTGTTTTTCCAGGCCAGGCATTTCTATGTGCTGTATTTCCACAAAAAGATTTGAACTAATTCAGATTTTTCTAAACTTTGTTTTGTTGTGGTCATTGTCATATTTCAACAATATTGATTATTATAATTTTGTGGACCAGCTGATTCAAACTACTAGCTTCTTTAATCTCTGATTTAATGTCGTTAAAAAATCATAAAAATCACTCCTTTTCCGATTTCATTGTTGCATTAGAGCAAAAAAGAAGCAGCGGGTGATCCTAGGAGAGTGATTGCAGCATTTTGGTGCAGTGCAGTTCAATCTACAGTATCTGGTCATTGCTAATTGGTTCCCCTCCATCATGTGGAGGCTTTCTCTATAGGATTAATATTGTAAATGAGGTGAAGCTCTGCCAGAGGGGATTGAGACTGTAAGAAGAGGTCTGTGTCTTTGCCGGGACCACTGATGATAATAGTTTGTTCCTGATTTACCAGCTTAACCCTGAGTGTGTGTGATAAAGTGAGAGGGGTCCTTTGCTTTCATGCAAATCGGGATTGTACTGCTGCAACAACCATAATAGTCGATCACAAAAGAAAGAGACAATTATTCGCTTTATCACTGTTTAATTGAATGAAAAAAGGGAGCTCTACATATTCAGACAGAAATGACTTATTCACTAAAAGCCTTGTTTAAATCAGTAGCATGAAAAAGCACCAATTGTTCATATTAAAGTTAAATGTGGGAGTAAGAAAAACCCAGTTGATTACATTTAAAGGCAAGTTTCCTTTCAAAACAGATTTTTGAACAACATACAAAAAACATGCTGAGGATGTTTCCTGTTAGGAGTTGCAAAAAGCAAAAGCCGATGAGAAAGTTCATATCTGAACTGGCTGAAATGTTAGTAAAGTAGAAGAGACATAACTTAAAAAGCTATAGACTGCTCTGCTTCGTAGAAAAGATGACTCAGAAGGTCAGCAGGTATTTCAAAGTGGTGAGTGATTTTATTTGTATTTGTACACCTTAATTTTACCCAGAAAGAAACCAATTTCTATAATCCAGTGAAGTGCTTCATCTGTCTCAGTGCCAACATGCTTCAGAGCTGGCAAAAAATTACTAATTTCTTTACTCATACTATTCTTCACTTTTTAATTATGCAAGTTTATGTATATCAATAGTTCTGTTTTATCCTAATATATGAAACAGAAGCATTTAAAAAAATGTTTGGCTTTTTGCCTCTCTTCTACTTTGATACCCTCAAATAAATCACTATGCAATCAATTTCCTTCACGAGTGAACAGAACATTCAATAATTAACCTATTTTAGTTTAAATGCATCATTCTGAAAAGGTTTGGTGGAAAGCAATATGTGTCTGTTCTATGTATCTATGTATCTCTGCTGGGGACAGACCGACCAAATAGCATCTTACAGGCTATTTATAGTAAGTCGCCATGCTAAAATTGCAATAGTAAGAAACTGTCTATACATGTTTTTATTTGATTTAGCCTATTGGCTAATTTCTAGGTAAGGGAGCAGTAGCAAAGGGTGAACTGCTGGTGCTGGTCGCTGGGTTTGCTGCTGACTGGGTTAAAGTTGAAGAGTGGGATGAGTTGAAGCTGGTTGGACAGCGTTTACTGTGCCTTAGCCTTGCCCATGATTTGCCCATGGTTCAACAGCGAGTAGCCCTCCTATCCAACAGTGATAGAAAACAGTCTGAATTTAGCAAATTGTGATGATTTTTTTTAAACATGGAGTGACCTGCTAACAATCTGTCTTTTTTCTTCTATCGCATTTGGTTAAAAAGGCAGCCCTGACCATCTGCTGGCAAGCTGTGTGACCTCTGTCTTCACACTGCTGGGTTACCATTGATGATATCATTAGTGTAACAGAAATCAGGAAAGTAAACAGTGGAGAGCAATATATTGTAATCTTGTTGATTACCTGTCATGTCATGAGGTCGTAACTTCACTGTTTGAACATATCCATGTTTTGTTTTTTTTATACTGGTGTCTTGAACAGTGCCTGAAACCTGCCACTGAATCTCATCTTCTCTGTGGATCAGCTCATGCATCTTTCTGTCTTGCCTGTGCTGTACCATGTTTATCTAATTCAGGCAGAGTTGTTTTGGGTAGTTAAATCAGTATGTACATCAGTTGTGATGTACATGAGCTAAATTATATCACATTAACATGGTGCGATGTCCGATCAGAAGACGATCATAACCCGCGTTGCTTGCTGAATCGTTATATTGGTGAGCGGTTCCCAATGCCACTTAAAGCAGATTTTTCACAGGTTTAAACAGGGTTTTTTGGACAGATGGATATAGGTATATAAGTGGGTAGATGGTGCCAATGGTGATTGTTGAATAGCATCCAGTGATAAAATTTGAGAGATAGTTAGACTCCAAGTATTAAACTTATGTTTCTTAATAGATTTTGCAAACTCCAGGCCAGGTTATAGCTGTTAAAGTGATTGTCATGCTTGTCTCAAAGTAAGTTAATTAAAGTGTCAAAAATGTTTGTTTCTATACAAAAATAGAGATTTCATGAATCTTTAATATGTTTAAAAAATGTTATTTCATTGGTACATGTTTAACTCTTGATAATCACATTCACTGTGGAGTTTTTAAAACAGTGAAATAACTTTCCAACTTATCTGGAAGGTGTGTTAGAGGACATAATTCTTCTTTTCGACTTGCTGTTCATGACAATGTGCAAAAGAACTGAACTAACTTTTTCAGGGTGTAGAAATGTTCACAGGGGTTTTAATCATTTTTGCCAGGCAATGGACTTAGCACTGTTAGAGGAGCCGATACGCCTCTTCAATGGATGGGAGAAAAAAAAGATAAAAACAAGCAAGCAGATTTTTAAAAGCAGGTGTGAGGAAATCCGAGTGACGCAAAGGGGTGAGAAAATTTATTCAAGTCAAGAATCCCTTGGTGGTCACAGGACACAATGCATGCCTTCCTCCAAGGCGCGTAGCGTTAAGATACACAATGTGCCCGCATGGTGCAGCCCACCACGCCAGACGTGAGAAAGCACTGATCCAAAGCTGTGAGTTGCATAAGACACCCTATCACATCAGCACACAAACACACACAGTTTCCTCTGTCACACACCAGTGATATAAAATACACCAGACTGACAATTAGGGCAATAATGACTGTGGGGAAGCTTGTGTAATTCCCTCAACCACTCACATGCAGACACACACTGTTACAGTAACTGAGACTCCTAATGTCAAAGCTAATAGCACCTGGTTGTTCAGTGCCAGAGACGGACCCTGTGAGAAGGAGGCGGGAGGGTGGAGGTGCTGAAGCTTAGATTAAGTAAGACCCCTTTTCTAGCAGACGCATGGGATTGCAGCAATTTGCATGACTTTTGGTGGGTTCAGATGATTTTAGCCGGACATATTCTGGGTTTGCAGGTTAAAATCTTCACTAAAATGCAGAAGGATTAGTTATAATTACAACAGGAACCAGAGCTGTTATTTTCTACATTATTACCAAGTTATTATTATGGAGTTGTTTTTTTAAAGCTGATTAGCTGTTTTATGTGTTGTCCTGTCCTCACAGCTGCTACATTGGACAACCCACCAAGTGAGTGGAGGGCAATGATAAAAAGAGAGAGAAGAACAAAAATTTACAACGTAAAGCAAAACAGGAAAAAATGAAAATGATGGTGAAGCAGAGGGACACAGATGGCAGGGCGGAAAGGCAGAACACTAGCATGCAGACAGCAGGATGGGGTGGACTGGGTATCTTCCCCCTCTTCCATCAGCAGAAACCTGTTTGTGGGAAACAGCAGTAATGAGAGCAGCTGCAGTGGATGCACACACTCACAACATACACAATCACACACCAAAAAAAAAAGCAGAAAACACTTATCCAGCCACTTAGCCACCCACTCCTCATAAGCAAACCCACATAAAACCCAATTGTGCACATAGGCGAATAGGCGGACATCATCACTCTTACCCTCACACTCGAAGGCCTGCAGAATGGTGGTGTAACTGGGGCCCAGCCAAGAGGTGTAACTACCCAGAACTCTCTGCAGGTGGTGGGTGGCATCGCTGAACAGCAGATCGGATTGGCCGTAGCCCGCCGAGCTAAACAGGCTGAAGCCCTCTGTGGCATTGCCAAACACATTCTGCAGGAGAGACAGCGTGTGACAGCATTTAATGCATGAGAGCATGCATGGATGTGCGTTGGCGTATTCTGGGAACATGTGTGACTTTGAGATTGAAAGCATGTGCAGCTGGAGGAACATCGCAGAATATATCAGTCTCACACACTCATTCAAAAAAGGAAGCAGGGGTTTGGGGGTTCCCAACTATTCATCTCTTCAGCGTGCAGTGCAGATCAATATTCTTTACAAAAATTATGCATTGAATACATACACTTACTGGCCAGTTTATCAGATAAACTTTCCTTAATACCTGATGTCTCACAAGGTTTTGGAAACATTTGCTTCACATTGACCTGTTAGCATCAAGCTAATGCAGATCAGTAGGATTCAAATTGAAAGCATTTGAATAACAGTGAACACATAATGGTCGAAATGATTTAAAAGACACTATCAGTTTTGTTCAGGTTGCAACAAGGGGCCAAATGTGTAATAAGAGCATTTATTTGTCCAGTAGTTGATTTATTAATCTGGTTGGTGATTAGAGTTACTGTGGTCTTTCTATTATTTGAAACCAGTCCCCTCTAACTTAAATAAATCCCCACAGATCTCCCTAATACATTTTTTTCCCTTTTCAGCCAATGTTCAATATGCCAACAGATTTTTTTTTTTTTTTTTGGTGTGAAATATTAAGACCAAAGATATAATAGTCGTGGATTATACATTACAGTTACAGTTTTTTCTCTAATCCAGTTTGTTTTGATTGGTTTTTAATTTTGAATTTCCTAGTTTTTAATATTATTATTATATTAGTTAAGCATGGTTTTAGTTTAGTTTTCATTAGTTCTAGAACTAGTTTTATTTTTTCATATATGTAGGTCATTGTATATTATAGTATAGATAGTATACTGTAGTAAATATGTAATAAAGACTCAAAAAATTCCACTGCATTTCAGTTTTATTTATTTATAAAAGACATATTTAATTACAGCTGATGTAAACCAATTTGTTTTCATAAAAACTTTTAATTTACAGATAAACTAATAAATATGAGAATGAAAGGTATATACTTACAGTTTTGGGAAACTTTAGTTAATTTTACAAATTATACAGCTCCAGTTAGTTATAGTTTCTCCCTATTATTACAGTTTTAATAAATGTCATCATTTAGCACATTTAAGCTTTTGTTTTTCATTAGTCTTAGTTAAATATAGCAACTGTATCTGGTCCAGCCCACTCTGGTGGACAACTAGGAACCATGAGAAATTCAAAGTCACATTAATCTGTTCTCTTCACCATTCTGATCTGCAGTTTCAACATCTGTAAGTTGTGCAAAAATGCATCAAGTCACTGCCATGTGCTGGGTTGATTCCCCAGTTATATTGCAAGGTATTGAACATATATACTTAATAAAGTGGCCAGGGAGTGGCTGCAGGGGGCAACTACTACAGATAGCTGATGCACCCTACCTGTAAACGCTCCAGGAATTTCCAGACACGGCACTTATCCTCCATGCGCACCACCACCCCGTTGGCAGGGACAGCTGACAGGTGGCATCGCAGAAACTCATGCAGACCTGCCTCTGTCCCGTCTGGACACAGCAGCTTGAGATCCTCCAGCTCTAAATCCAAGGCCCAGGATTCCTGGTTCTTACCTTCATGAATGTGTAAACAAGACTGACTTCAGCCTTTAAAAAAGCTGGAATGTTTTGTTAATAAACATATTGGACAAAATGCAACTTTTATCAAATAACGTTTCAACAGTGCATATTTCCCCGTTGCTATTATTCTTCAAATTTAACCTTCCCATAACCAGACAGATGGCTGGGTGAAAAGAGCTAGGCCACCTTGATGCTGAGTTTCCCCAAGACATCAGCCTAAACCTTCCATGCTCTTCTGACCTCCCCTAATTGGTGCCACCCTAGACCTTTCTGAAGCATATGATGCAGCAAGCTTTGTTAAACAGCTGCAACATTCATGGGGATGGTGCCAAGCTCCTTCTTTTACTCTGTTCCAGCAGAGTCCATGCAGCATGACTGTGATAATAATCACCATTAATTTTGGATGTTGCCCAAAGCAAAGGAGCAGATGCAGCAAGCTGAGAATTACGGTTGCTATTACTGGACAAAAAAAAAAAATGCCTGGGCATCTGTTTGTTATGATATCACTTTTTTGGGGGGGGCTTAATTCCTGTTTTCCCATCCATCTTTTTGTCTTTATAAATCTCATGGGGAGATATATTGATTTGCCTCACTGAATTTCAGTGAAATTTGCACATTTATCCCAGACTGCACAGTTTTAGAAAGCAGAAATACTTTGTGCCACAATGACATCTTCTGTCTAGACTGGGAACTGCAATCCCAGTTGAATACAGACAAACCAACAGCAGTAAATTTCATCACCATCTGTGTATTCTGGAATGTTCAGAAGGAATATTTTTGCACTCACCATCCAAATTATCAAAGACAGTTGTATGTTTGACAAACGCAACATCGCCGAGGTTCTCAGCAACACACCTGAGAGGAAAAAAAGGTACAAACAATATTGTCAAATTTTCTTTAGTCCTGTTTTTCTCTCCTCAGATAGATACAAAAATTTGCTCATATATTATTTTTGGTGCAGAGCTAACAGCATTTATCTTCACCACAGTGAAAATCTCTAGAATAACTTTATTCTGGATTATGTCAACATTTCCTTTAATTAAAGGACTATTACATAGCAGCCCCTTACAAATTAATGCACCTGGTATATTGTAAGTTGAATGTAGCTTCTAGGAATCTCTAATCAATTATTTCAATTTCCCTGAAGAATAAATCTGCTGTTTCACAAATACTCTGTTAGTTACTACTGTAACTTTTTGACAAAAATGTCTTTTTAGGAGTAGTTTTACTGCAACATACTTTTTACTTTCACACATGTAATATCTTAGTAAAATATTGCTACTCTTGAATAAAATGCTTGGCTACCCTATCAACCCTGCGTAGAGCAGACAAGCTTGTTTTTTTCTTTCCAAAAAGTTATCCAGACAAAGACAAACAATGAAAAGTTACACTAATATACAGTAAGGAATAAACATTGTCAGTGAATGTACTTTCAACCAGTGCTTCCCAAAGTGGGGGGCGCACCACCTAGAGGGAGTTCAGTCTAACCACCAATATTTTGATCTGTCTTATTAGATTATTTTAATTGGTTGTGATGACTTGTAAAGTATTTTCATAGCCTTTTCTTAATAGATACTTTTTTAGTCTTACTTGAGTAATTTTCTAAACAACTACAATAAAGTAGTGCTACTGTTAGCTGAGTTCAATAATTGGGTACTATACCCACCTCCTTCTATATGACATGAAAATCAGGGGCTTAAGTCTTTAAGTCACAAGGCATGAAATGGTCCAAAATAGTATCCCCTCAAAATACAAATCAGTAGGGGTGGTAATAAAGGGAAAAAATAATATTTTTAGAGTTCACTGCATTAAAAGGAAACACTTCAGTGTTATAAATGCTGGTTTAGACATGTTGCTTGAAGGGAAAGGCTTTTCTGTGAGGAGCTTGCTAATACAATGTAAAGTTTGGTGGGGGGATTCTGCAATGAGTTTTCCCCATCTTTTTCTAACGATACTGGGAAACTTGTCTGAAGTGTTGGGACTCTTTGGGTAAATGTTATTCTGCCAATGTTGGATAGTTTCTATTATAAAACAGGAAGAGATTATAAAAATCTTGTGGAAAGCCTTGCTTTGTTGAGTACTTCTAATCTATTATTGTCTCCTCTTGAGCAGAAGTATTTCTCTCATAACAGACATTTTTTTCCTACCCTAACCCTTTTTTCCAGGTTGCAGCAGATCTTTCAGAAATGGGTGTTGTGAGTGAGTTTATTCCTGGAAGAGTTCGTGAAGTAGGAGTACCTCAGGGCCCCTGCCTCTCCGTAATGTCTTTCTCTATGGTTGTTGACACAGATGTGTCTGTCGTTCTCGTCTCCTATGCAAGCCTCACAAAGGTTCTTGGGGTTGTTTCCTCTGGGATCATGCAGCGGGTCCTTAATGCCGGGCACACAGCTGTAGCCAAAGAAGTTCCCCACAGCTGGCAGGAGGAATGGAGAACTAGTCAGCAGCAATCACAGAACCTAAGAAATTTGTTTTTCTATCATTTCACCTTCTTTTTTTTAAACCAGAAGGTATTCCTTTTTTTTACTAAAGCGATGGAAAACAACTTCAATTTGAATAAGTGTCCAACAATTCAGCACAAACCCAATAAGTAACACGGCCTGTAAATTATCTTATCTGTTCTTTTACTGTTCTTGAGAGTTTTGGCCCATTTCCACCTCCAGCCCTTCACCGCTCTGCTTCCCCCACTTCCTGCCTCCAGAAATCTCAAATACCTTCCATGCATCAGTGTACACCACCACACACCAGCACACACGGCTTTCACGCTTGGTTTCACCTTTGGGGAAATTGCACTGCTCTCCTACACTGATTTGGGATGTGTTAACCAAGTAGCCGATGGGAACAGTCCAGCCCACTGTGGTACGGATGCCGGGGTGACAGGAGCTGCGTTCATGCATCTCCAGCAAAGAGAGGTCTGAAGAGGAGCGCCGGGCCATTGCCACCACATAGTAGCTGATTCCATCTGGAATAAGGTGTAGGGACAGATGTCAAAACAGAAAACCACTGATACTGTAATCGGACAAAATTTGCTACAAATCAGTAATTGGTAGATGATCAAATTTGTTTGGCTTTATTTGTTAAATGAGCACAAATTATTTTGAATAATCAACTCACTGCATGCACTTTTTTTTGCTGAATATTAAATAGTTTGATGTTATTAATATCGTTTTGGATTTAAAGGGTTCTACCATTCCATTACAAAAACTGTGCACATTATTTCCCTTTCACTTTCAAAGTCTTAAGAATGAATAAAAAATCTGGCCAGTCAGACAGTGAAAACCAAATCAGTGCATTTCTACTAAATGTACATCTTTAAATAAAACCTCTTTTCTAAGTGCTGCATGTTGGCAACATATTTCTTACCGACTCCATTGTGAGACTCCCCTGCTGCGAGCTCTAGACCATAGCAAAGACCAGCAGCGTAGATATCATCTGCAAACATTGAAGCTGCATCCGCTGTGCCGTTCTGTGAAATCACACATTTCATTTAAGTAATCCAAAATTAGTGCTTAAACAGTTTTTAGAAAAGGTGTGAACCGTATGCTGAAAGATGAGAAGCTGAAAAGAAATAACTTTTAAAATCTGTTTTAATACACTACAGTATAAACATTAAAGTGGTTCTTGGATCTTGCACCAGCAGGCATGACATAAGGATAACTTTATCAGGACTGAACATCTTCATGTGTTGAAAATTTGAACCTTCATGATGGCTCTGAGTGTTTTTAAGGTTTCTGGCATGCCTTTAATGAATTAAACTGGGCTAATACTTTTAAATTGCTTCATAACTGTGATTGAAATGTACTTTTAAAACATCTGTAAATATTATTATCAAACATGAGAACTTTACCAAAAATAATTTTAAATGTTATTTCAATACACAGAAAGTCTAGCACATTGATATAAATATGCAACATGCATACACTCAGTGTATTAAAATCAATATTGACAGATTGCATTTTTAATTCATGCAGAAATACCCATCTATTGTCTGTACTAGCTAATCCATGCAGCATCACATAAAAAAAAATCCAAAATATAACTAATAGTAGTAGAAAATGTATATACCTAGGTAAATATGCACATTTATCATATCATTCCATGTATGTTCTTAGTAGTGCCAACAAATGCAATATGTTATAGTGTGTTAAAGTAAGAATACTTTAATAATTACAATATATTGTGCTAGAAATTTTAAATATATTTTTGGAAAAATGCTTCATATTGTTGTTTTTTACTAGAAGAGCTCTGCCAAAATTGATGTTTCTTTTTTCAACTTATTAAGGTTCAATTAACAAAAACAATCAAATAACTGTAACCCTATTCAGTATTTCCGTATACCTTGATTTTTTCCATGCAGTCTCTGGTGTTCTGGCCACGGACGCACAACAGGGACCCCCTCACGTTCTTGGCCGTGGCATTACCGGCTAAATCCAGGCACTTCTGTTCCTCGGCATCCGATAGCACACACCAGGAGACTGACCAGAGAAGATTTTTTCCATGTTAAAGGATGATTACATGAAAATGTTTCTTCCTGTTAACTTTCTTTTCTTTTATTCCCTAGAAACAAAGCCTTCCTCTGATGTACCTGTAGTTTTTTGATGGGAGACACAGTTGACTCTCAGAAGAGGCAGAAAAAGCAGAAAAGCTGCAGTATATCTCTCCATGTCGGCTCTGGTCTAAGACAACCTTCTGAATGATTCTGTTTGTCAGCAGAGGAAAAGACCAGGTGGAATTCATGGGTTAAGAAAAAGTAATTCAGCCCCCTCCCTCTCAAATAACCTTTACAGAGAGAGGAGGTATAAAGTAGGGGAATGGGGAAGGTAGATTGAATGTAGAAAGAAGAAAAAAAATCACATTATTCCTCCATCCTTGACTCTTAAATCGCGGGTTCTCATTAGATAATCCTTTCCTCCGTCTCATGATAGCAGTCTAGCATTTCCCCCTTCAATTATCCACTGAGATTTAAGCTCCATGAAGAGGATTTTGGTGAACTCATGTGGGCATGCAGCAGCTCAGGTCACCTGGCACGGAGTCTTAAGCAGGGCTCTTTAATTAAAAGAAGTAGGGGACAATGTGTCTCTGTGCAGGAGAGGTTGTTCGTGGAGAAAAGATACGGTTGGGTCCTGCTCCGACTCACCGGAGTCTAAAACCCCAAGACAGCAAGAACAAACAGCGTTGGTCGTTGTTCTTGCCCAACAGACCCAGTGAAGGGAATGCATATCATCCACTGGATATAGTTATCCAATTTTTCTACCTTTACAGAAAGCTAATAAACTCTGTCACACATGATAATTTATAAGCATTATTAAAAGACAGTTTTTATTCTCTGTTTATATTTCCTGCAGCTTTAGAGAGATTTTTCATTGCATTTGTCTCTGGAAGTCTGCACATATGAAATAACGTTTACCGATCCTTCTTTACAGAATAAGTTTAGCCCTGCTGGAATTAATGGAGGGCATCTACGAACAATAGTTTTAAAGCCTTGCCACAAATTATGGTCTTGTTAGACCCCCTCCTCAGCTTTTAGAGCACTTAATCATCCTGATAAACTGTTTTATTTTTATTCTCATATCTCAGTTAGCAGCTTTAGTGTGTCTAAAAATTGATTTTTTTTTTTCCGAATTTATGAGCTAATATGTTGAACTCCTAAGGGCTCAATGCTGTGTCCTGTTTTCTTCTACTTAAAGTTCACATCCGTACTTTAGGTCAGGTGATTCAGAGGATTTTGTCAATTAAATATAGGTTCTCTATACACTAGAAAATTAAAATCTAATTACGGTAAGTCAATAAGTGCATTTTTTTTAAATAAGAGAAAACACAACTACAGACTCTTATTTCAAGTGCATAATATATGATAATTTTATTTAAAGGGTAAAAGCACATTAAATTGGCAGATTACATTATTTACTTACTCATGTTTTTTTGTACTCATTTTAGATCATTCTTGCAGTGTTTTGTTTATTTAAGACTGATGTTCACATACTGCAGGGTTTGATTAAGCAGCCCCACAAACGTTAAGTGGTTGTTGAGTAACAACTACGTAAAGCTAAACCCAGACAAATGTAGTTCAAAGCACCATCATGTCTCACCAGACATCACTATGTCATAATTTAAACAGCAGGTGGTTGATTTACGACTCCCACTGAAATGCAAAATCAGAAATGTAAGTTGTTGCTTTTTTTGAAGGTTGCATAATTGCTCTGTTAAATACAACTCACCTTTTCAGTGAACTGTGATAAAAGTCCAACCATAAAATGTACCCGCTGTTCTAGTTGGTGTTCTTAAATTGCAGGTAAAGATCAGAGCAGCACAGTTATATCAAATGTCTCTATGAAGAAACATAAAGCTGACTGCAGCTGCTATTTAACCACCAAAACTTCTCCTAAAAACCTTTTCTGTTTGTTTTTAAATACCTGAATAAATTTTCCTCTTTCACTTTTTTATTTTTGTTCTCAGTTTTTCCTCATTGCTCACTTCTTCTTGTTGGTATTGGGCCTCAGTCTCTTTTATCCGTATCCATCTTCTCTCCCCATCCATTATTTTCCTTTTGTCCATCTAGGAGCAAGAACTGATTCATTTATTAATATTTCACAACAGCACATCTTAACACCATAACCTAAACTGACTGCTTGCTAATTTCCAAATAAGTTTACCTTCACTTAACTCGACGTAGATTATAAACAGTTAGTACTTTTTTCTATAACCATTTCTGACTTGGTTAGTTACCAGTCATTAGTCCAACACTCTCTAAGGATCTGGAGAGATCCTTATCTCAGTATCCTGAGCTGAGTCTCAGGATACTTCCTCTAAATTGTGTGCAATATGAAACTGGAGCTTTTTTATTGGTTAATCTTTATATTATATACCAAGAATTCAGACAAATATAATTTATTCCTTATAATATGTGAAACTAATATTATATTGTAAAATTCTACTTTTTTCTTATCCTTCTTGGTTATGTTTTAACCAGGCTGTGTTTTCTCTTTCAGCCTCCATGTCTGCCTTGGAGTCAGAGGAGGTCATATCATTCAAACTTCCATAGAATCAGGTAGTTTAGCTCTATTGTATAAATGTTTCTTAGACAAGTATTATTAGATCAGTCAACAAGATTAGGAGTGGAAATTCATGCGCTACTATCGATCAAGTTCTTGGGTTCATCTCATTAAATGTATTGAAAGAAAGGATCAAATCAATTATTTTGGATATCACTATCCTATTAAATACAATCCTGCATTAGTAATTTAGGGTTCAATGAGAAATGTATGAAATAACTGCAAACTTTTAAAACTTAATATTTGGTCCAATAAAATCAGCCCCCCTCAGCTGTCTCCTGCTCAGAGCTTTTCTCCCCCCTGTGGTACTCAGCTCTGACCGCTCCTAAGGCTGAAGCAGAAACGATGCACAGTTGCTGTGTCCTCTGACAGGTGCACATATCTCCAAATATTGGATCCTATTCTTTACCAATATATGGATGAACAACTGTTCTAAAATCTGGACTGAAAACAACTGATGCTGGTGTAAACTGTTGGAAAAAGAAAAAGAACTGTTAGTTGCTGTACCTAAAAAAAAGAAGAGAAAAAAAGAACCTACCTGTTACTTACCTGAATATGGAAAAAAAAATGTTACAATAGTTAGAAGTGTTTTATATTTTTATATTTTCATTTCATTGGGTATAATTTGTTGTCTTTATTTCATCCTGTATTTAATTAATTTATTTTATCCCATAGGTTTATTTCCATTTTAAGAGTGGTTCTGTGAAGGGAAAGAAATCCCATTCGCTTACACTGGGCTTCACAGTCTGCCTGCTTGCTGCATGAGGAGCAAATAATGCCATCATCACAGAGGCCAACGTTAACAGGGTGACTGGGGGCCTTGTCATGTTATTTCTTCTACAAAAACAATGATAAATTACACTACTAACAAATGATTTTATTAGGTGTCAAAGTGGGATTTACAGATAAAATAATGAATAAAAAAATATATATATAGATTGACGAGAAAGGTAATGGTGGGCAGGGGACAAAAGGGGCTGGTGCTCAACCCCCCTCCGCTCATACGCTTGGGCAAAACTCTTGTTGGTGACTTGTTGGTGATTAGAGGGAACCATGGTGCCAAATATGTCACACCTTCGCTTTTATCAGCTTACACAGAAATAGCTGTGTCTGCATAAATAGCTTACCTTCTTCAGTGTGTGAAGGTGTGTCTGAAGGACTAAATGTAGAGCAGTGGGGCCCTAAGGGCTAAAAGGCTGCAAGTGCAGGTCATTCAGCAGTATCTATTTATAAAACTTTATCTATAAAGGAGTTCAAATAAACACAGAGGCCAATGACATAAAAACTGGCACAGAGCTTTCCTGCTTAACAGTCACAATCAAAGACAGAGGTAATTTATTGTTACATTTTCTAACATAGAAAGTATATATGAATCTATGCTCCTCTTGTATCTCTGCTTCTCTTATCTTGAGTCCCCACACTAAGTCTGATTCTGCAGGAGGTTTCCTCCTGTTAAAAGGGAGTATTTCCTCTCCACTGTCACTGGATGCATGCTCAGTGTGAGGGATTGCTGTAGAGTCAACGACAAAATGCAAGATACTGTCTCTCAAGGAGGAGCAAATACTGCAAGTCAAAGACTCAATGCAATCAGCTGCTTTTCTTAAGATAGAAACTTTTTTTCAGATCAGACTGTATGATCTGATTTAATTGTCTCTATAAAGTGCCTTGAGGTGACATGCTAATTGGTGTTTTAAAAATGAACTGAACTAAAATTGAATTGAAAGTTCTGTATGGATGAATTACACCTAACTTTAGGAGAACTGATAAAAATCCAGAAGCATATCAAAGGAGAATAGATGGACGTAAAACCACATAAGGTCAGCATAAAACCAACACTCCGAATAGTAAAGCCAGAGCCTAATGACCAGTATCAGATTACTCCAGATTTTTGGCTATAGAGAGGATCGGATAAAGAACTAAACATTAGCTGAGCTAAGAAAACTGGGTGGAACGTAGGGCTGTAAAATCTCTTAGATGTAGAGCGGTGAGAAGCCATTCAAAGGCTTTAAAATAAATAAAAGAATCTTTGTATGAGGGAGTAAAGTTAAGTTTTTGTTCCACTTTCTTTCTATGAAGACCTCCATGAAGGTCAGATTTGTGGATTGGACAATTTATCGTCATCTTTTCAGCTAATGGACTGAACAGTGCTGTGGATTATTAGTTTGGAATATTGTTTGATGAGCTTACACCTTATAAGCTGAGCAGTTTGCTGTGTCCTTTCATTTTTATGATGCAGATTGTTCTTTAAATGTTCTCCAAAAACAAAGTCTGAGGACTTCTTACAATTGCTGCATTTATAATGACATTTAATCAAATACAGGCAGATTCTGTTTCCTGATTCGACCAATTCTGGATAAACTGGGATTAATTTACAGGTTCCAGTTTCAGAAGGAGTTGAAATTGTACTACAGTGATGGCAAAGTGTTTTCTTTAGATTTCTACTCTAGAGTAACATTACCTGAAAAATGCAATTAAAAAATGGTGTCATATGATTTTTCCTTGTATTTTTTTGTGTATATTTTATTGAATTAACATTATAATGTAAAAAATGTAAACTGAACTTAAGCAAAATGTTTGAGAACAAGTACCAATGTTAATGATGTAATCAGTTGAGTGAGTCCTACATAATTCACCGCTGCACAGCAATGTTGATTGCAAACATATTGTGATATTTTGTATTATGACTAAAATATCCAACACTATATTTTTTCCGGGATGTGACCATTCTTGGTTTTCCCCGGACACAGAAATTCAGAAATACATTGCCTTTCATGCACTTATGTATTTTTTTTTTCAACCTTCAGGGATTCTATTTGTTGAGTTAAAAATAATACCTCATGCCTTTAGGTGTTATTTTATGCTCACACTGGATAATGTTTGATTTTGTCACAATCTGATATTATTGAATTTTTTATATTATTGATTTTTTTCCTTCCTTACTTTTTTGTGTGTTTATTTGTTTTTAACAGGAATTGTTTAAAATAAATTTCTTTATGTATTGCCATGGTCTTAGCATCATCTATATTTGGGTACAAATACAGTAACTGGTGATAAATTACACTTAAATTTCATCTGAATTATAAAATAAGGTCAACAGACCATTGTTGAGCCATTGTTGAATTAAATAGTTGAAACTTGACATAAAAGCAGAAAACGTCCCTAAATCATAATCCTTATATGTCTAAACCTAACATGAAAGGAAAACCCCTGATGAGGATTCCTACCCTTATTCTGCATTTGGATACATGAGATCAGTTTCTTCTTCCTCATGGCTTTACCTATTCAGTGATATTACATCTTATCTGATGTTTTCATTCTCACTGGGAGGTGAACTAACATTGCTGCCACCTATAGCCCAGGACAAAATTACCTGCATTGATGAGAGGACATTCTTGAGCACAATAGGACGTATCTTCAAAAGAGTAAAACCTTGCTTTGGAAAAAGAAATAGAAGTTTGTTGCATTCATAGATTTGATTTAAGAAATTGAATAATAAGTATGGAATTAACATTGATGAAGCTGTGCAGGTTATGGACTCCAAAAGATCCATTGATCAGAGTTTAGTGACCAAACAAAGCGTTTATCCAAACTGGTCACATACAGCTTTACAGAAAATTAATCAAACATTGACAAGTCTCTAAAGATCCGTGAAACTATATACCCAGAGGACCATGAAAGACATTATAAGAAGTATGATAAGACGTATGAACTATTACCAGGGCCGCCCGACAGACAAAACTCCACCCCCTCATTAAAACAGAAGAACATATAATAAAACAGCCTAAATGAAGTGAGACTAAAAATTAAAGTCACTGAATACATAAAGTAGCCTTACTAAATGAAAGTGTCACAAAATAATACTACATTAGGAAATAAATAAATGATAACATAAATAAATCTAATAAAAATCGAATAAAAAAATTCTAGAAATACAATCAAATAAAACTAGATCAAACCTATTTCAACATATTTATTTTGTTTTGTTTCATGGGGATACTCATTTATTAAAAGGAACTTTTATTGACAATTTATCAATAGCAGTATCTATGTACTAACTGAATATTGAATGAAATGGGTCTCCATATATACGCATAACTTCTGTCAAACAAAAAAAGAGGTGGTTATTTGGTCTGGTTTGTTCCAGATGTAACACCTTTGGAAAGCAGGAAAAACTCTAAAAGGTTAAGCCGAGAAAAACAATCCGGATCAATGAAAACATATTTTTCTGAAAAACAGTTAACTGATGTTTAAATGTTATTTCAGTTTAATATGGGAAAAAGTCAGTATTCTGACTTTTTTCTCAGAATTCTGACTTTTTTCCCATATTAAACTGAAATAAAATTTAAAAATCAATTAACTTTTTTTTTTTTTTTTTTTTTAGTTTTTTAGCGGCCCTAATCCTCTTCCGTATATTTCTTTGTATGGAGATAGACAATCAGTATTCGATTGATCTAATGTTGCAAACAGCGCCATCTTGTCTTCAGAAGGTGTCGGAGGACTCTGCTGCCCCACAATGCTTAGCGGTGCTAATGTTTTGGTGACGTCTGGAGAGGAAAACAGCCAGTGAGTGGGCTGGGCTGGATCCCTGCTTTCGGTTATTTTACACTCCGAATAACGCTGCTATGAATAAATGAGCCTCCATTGTGGATATTTGGATATCCGAGAATGAGCTAGAAGCCGTATCTTTGCCAGGTAAATGGCTGTTTTCCTCATTCATGTCACGCTGTCAAAGTTAGCCTCTGTGCCCCACAGATAGCTTAGCTCAATTGGCTAACAGCCTGTCTGACTGGCGCCTCTCAGGCGGCTGTAGAAGGACAATAAAGCCGCCTGTGATCGGGTCCAGCTAACCAGCAGGGCTCCATCTTCTGAATTTAACCCTTACAAAACATATCGGTTGCATGTTTTTTCAGTCTGAAGATTTTAATATTAAAATGAATGCGCTGGTTTCCAATGAGAGAATATTGATGTCTTCTGTGATGCACTGATTGCGGAGAAACAGCTAAAGTGTCTCTAAAAAAACGCTATTTGGTTCAAACGGCTTCTATATAAACAGCACGACCTTTTTAAGAAGTTATCTTAAGAAAACCCTCTTTAAAACGAGTAACTCTGCGTCTGTATATTAGTAAAGAGGTTTGATGCAGGGGCGATGCTAGAGTCTGTAAACAAAGGGGGCTTAGCCCAGTTTGAGATGAGGTATGAAAAATCCCTTTATTGTTCCACAATGTGGAAATTCTGGTCTTATAGCAGCAAAAAGATTACAGAAAAAATGGTCCCATAAATGTGGACCTTAGAAAAATATATAAAAATAAACAAAATACTGTACTGTAAAGTGTTTTAACAATGTAAATACTGTGCACCTGGAGAATAAATAACCAATATATAGTATTTGAAATTTTTACTAATGGATATTTGAGAATAGCAGCAAAATCAGTTAAATGACTAAGATAGAAACTGTGCAAAAATCAGCCTGAATGTAACAATTTATTGAGGTTGTTGGGGACAGTGATGGTTATAAAGTCTTGCAGCTGCTGGGAGGAAGGATCTGTGATAACGCTCCCTGGTGCATTTAGGGTGCAGCAGTCTGTCACTCAAGTAGTATGCTAGCAAACATTTTTAAAATAGCCGTGTTACAACATTTTGATGTGAAAGATAATTTTCAAAAGTGTGTTAGTTAAAAGTAAAAAAATAACTGTAAAAAAGACTACATTTAAAGCTTGTTGGTTGGCACTGCTGATCCAGTCTGCCGCACTGCTCCTTATGCAACAAGTATTTATTACAGCAATGTCCACAAAGTGAGGCAGCACTGTCAGATGCAACCTGCTCCTCTTTCTTTATGAGAAAGAAGATCCAATCAGCTGGTCAAAACAAATGTTCTCCATCTTATTTGTTTGCAAATAGGAATCAAAAAATAGATATGCAATGTTGTGTTGATGGTAATAAAAGGGTTAAACACAAGTAACAACTGATATTTGATATGATGTCAAAAATGTTAAGGTAAATTGAACATACTTTTGTTTACTGGTCAAAGCTTAAACATAAATAAGATGAGTTTTAATAAAATGTGTGTGTGTGGGGGGGGTGGATAAATGGATAACAAATTGAGTGTATTTGTCAGTTGAAGGTACGTCTGTTTCTGTTATGGAAGTTAAAAGTCTAGACATTATGCTTACTGCTAATGAGCTGATTGCAGGCTCTCACTGAGCAGGTAACCTGGTTAATTAACCAGTCTGCATCCATTTTTGTTGTACCTACGGTACTTTATGGAGAGCAGAACAAGGAAAAATATTCTGACAAGATTCAAGCTTATAAGAAGGTGATAAATACGCCCAAATAAATCACATGAAGTTGTGTTCCAGTTTTAGATAGTGGCATCTATTGTTCTTCATTTCTTAATTTGTTTTATTACGATTAGTCTGTAACAAAACTACAAGCTCTGGTGTTTTCCCTATCAAAGCAAAGTTTTCCCTTAAAAGTGATTAAAGGAACCTGAGTCAGAAAACTGCACCTGGAAATGGTTTTTGATGCAGTTAAAATCTAAATTAAAATGAACTTGCTTAGTGGGATAAACTCAACTCTGCTGTAAACATTGCAGAACTGCTGCACATTTTGCAGCTGTTCATTATTCAATGCCAAGCAAGTCTAAATATTTAGTTGATGAATAAATAAATGTTAATGATGTGATATTAACATAACTTTTTTTTTTATGACTCCGGATCTCTCACCCTTCCTCTTGTCCAGAATCGGATGCCTCTGTCTGTCCTCTTCTCTGCTTCTCCTGTTCTCAATTTTCTCTCAGATCCCAGTTTAGATTAAAAAAAGGCAAAATCTAAAAACAACATGGGGAAAATTTTCAATTGACAAGAACTTGGATCAGATTTTCAGGTTTAAATTGTTTGCAGCCAGGCCTCCTGGCACCTTTTAATTTGAACAAAAAAAACCTGCTTTCTCTGAACCTGGAAGAGTTACTGGGGTTAAAAACGGTTCCTTTATTTCTGCTATTTATGATCATTAGGAAAACAAACAAGAGGGAGGTAAACATGATTATCTGCTTTGTGCCTGTGTACTCATTGACCTCTCTGTCTCTGGCACCTCTTCCTCTGTTTTGTTAGCACAGGGAAACATGGGTCCTGGCAGTTTCCACGTCCTTCTGCTGCTCCTTCTGCAGGCACTGCAGGCATCAGCCGAGGACTCAGGTACCTTTTTATACACTCCAAACTATAGAGACCTCCAGTTGATGTTGTGTAACTGAAGTTTTTAACATTTTGTCTTATGAAAGCATTCTTTCTTAATGCATTTTATCATGATTTTATGGGATAATCTGACTCAGAGAGGCACTTAATAATTAAAAGAGAGAAAAATAAAACATGTTTTCATTAATAAAAACGTTCGGGATTTATGCAGGGTTAGTTTTTTGCTCTTTTCAATCCAAACTGCCCTTTGACGACTAGCTTTGAGTAAGACTGGTTGGAACTCAGTAGAATATCATTGGATGGGGATGTTATGACAAATCTTTTATGATTTTTAAAAAAAATTTTACGTGTTATTGTTTTTTTCCTCTTAGCTAATAAAGCTATTTATTTTACATTTTAATGTTTTGCTTTGTGACCTGGTTGCTGTGATGTTGCAGCAGCTCTCCCCATCCAGTTGTAGCCAAAGATAACATTGTTTATATGAAAGCATGTGATCCAATGGGTCTAGTCAAAGTTCAGCCATAAATCCAATAGAAAATCTATAGAAATATAATGTTGTTTTCAGAACCTAACTGGTGACAGATGGTGGTAACACTGGATTTCAACCTTACCAGGGGTGTCCAGCTCAGGTTCTCTGTAGCCTTCATGCTTTCACTGTTTCCCTGTCCAACATAAAGACATTATTATTAGTCACCCTTTGTTTATGGAGAGACCTTAATATGAACCATTTATTTAATTTAATGTGATCTTTCGGACGGTACAATTGTTGGTGTTTCCACACAAGGTCCCAGTGAAGTTTCCAAAACGCGTTTTTAAAGTAACAAAATTTGAAAACTGTAAGATTTAATGACCCATTATTCCTGCAGAATGGTGTAAAGAACCTCAGGGGTGGAAATTAGAAACAGTTAAGGGCCAAATGCAGTGGTGGATAGAAAAAGAACATTGTTACATTTTTACAACTGACCTGTATTTAATTAATTCTTAATATTCAAAGAAAAAAGATTTATACTTTCACATTTTTTTTTGTCTATATCTTCATGTCAAGCAACAAATACAGGTAAGAGAGAAAGAGCAGAGTCAAAATGGGGGAAGGAAAATGATTAGCAGTTTCGCTGTCAACATGTGTTTCCTACATCGAATTAGACATTAAGATATTATATTTACAAAATATATAAAGAAAGCAGGTGACAAAGGGGTTTAATGATACACATAAACAGTACTGTTTTATAAACAACTGGCTATTTTCCTTCCTTCGTCTTTGCTGTAAAACATGCATTAAAAAGAAAAGGAAAGAAGTAAATAACAATAAAAAAAAATAAAAAAAACTGAATATAGCAATCAACCCCAAGAAATAAGTGGCAGTACCTAGATTTTAATACACACTTAAACAAATGAAGTAAAAACAGCCTCAGTTGACTGAACAACAGGCTTTACATTTCTTTAACTTGTAGTTGATAGTCTCTCCACATGTATAAACTTATTTCATCACACCTAAGGAGGAATGGCGGCTTCTCTGTTTCCCCTCATAACGTTGGTACAATCCTTAATCGTTGGAGGATCCTTTGTCAACCACCTTCTTTAAGTGCTTCCTTACTCACCAGTACACCAGTAGATTTTGACCTTCCTGAGTTTCTACTAGTCTTCCCACCATTATTAGTAGAGAAGAGAAACTGAACAGCAACTGTACCTCGTTGTAATGCTTCCTTTCCTTGTTTTTCTGCTTGTGTTCAATACACAGCGCTTTGTTTCCGCTTTGGCTGGGGTTAAAATGCTTTATAGATAAAGTTGAGGATGATAATGATGATAAACTCAAGGGATGCTCATGAAATAGTGCGTACTTTATACTGTGGACGTCTGTGTGTTAATAAGGCGGATTAGAGGCCGATTTATGATTTAGCGTGCAGAATGTGTCCGACACAGTGCTTACAAGATTTTATATTCCATATAAATCCATTCACCAACTCTAAGAGGGGGTGTACCACAGAGACCGCTAGCTTGCAACACCAGGCTGCAACTTCACAGACACCCAGTGTCCCACTACAAACTGCTCTGTGGGGAGACGCCATCACATTGAACAGCTTTGTGACACTTAGTGGTTCCTAGATGCCAGTTGTGGGATGCTATGTAACTACAGGTGTGTGACGGGTGCTTGGTGGAGCTCTGTGCTACCTATGAGGCTACACCATAACATAATATCATATTTCTGTTCAAATCGACAGACTACTGACCTCAGGGCTTTTGGAATAACTTTCACTTTAAAGATGAACATTTTCCCGAGGTTATTAAGGCAAAAGGAGATTTTCTAAATTGTATTCAGTCAGCAAATGTCAGCAAAACAATTTCTATGTTCGGCTATATCCAAAAATGCAAAGTTTCGCAATTGCTGTATTTCCGTAAAAAAAAAAATACAATATAAACTGCACACGAATGTTCACGTGATAAACTCATGGAATATAGTTATATTTCAGCCACGACTCTGATGGGCAGCATCATCCTCGAACTGCTTCTGGTCTTCCTCGTCTTTTTAATACGCAGTAAGGTTCAGCTGCAGGTTATGTGACTCGTTTGATGTGAAAAAAAGTCTTTCCATTGCAGTTGTGCGAAAAATAACAATTGAGATCCAACAGAAAAACCACCTTTAGGTGTAAAAACCTTTTGTCTTTACAAATTGCAGTTTTTCCATTTAGCATATTTATTGTTATAATTACAGTTTGTGCAAATTGATAGTTAATGGAATCACAGCCTGTGATGTAGATTAACTCTACATAGAATTGCAGTTAATTAGTGGCTGGTTCTAAAGAAAATGATGAATTTCCAGCCCTGTTAGAGTTGTTAACTTCTGTTTAAGTTTGAAGTTTGAACACAGTATTCATCCTAAACTCTGCCACTGTTTGATGCTCCAAATTACTTGGGTTCTCTCCTTATGCGTTGGTCCCAACGGCCTGTGTTTTACAGATGTTCAACTGGAGTGTCTTTGTGAGGGAAGCACATGTTCCGAGGCCACCCGATGTCACGGCGCCCGCTGCTTCTCCTCGCTTATAAAGGACAGCAGAGGGATGGTGTTGGAACGAGGCTGTTTTGAGGGGGAGGAGAAGATCCGCATGCATTGCTCCACAACTCCATCAGCCCTTCAGGTCATCAACTGCTGCTCCCAGGTCCTGTGCAACGCAAACACCACGAGGGCGTCCCTCGAGTCACTTCTTCCATCAGGTAAGAATTAGACTGTACAGTAGAATGAGAACTTACAGACGGATCCATTAATTTTTCTGTTTTGCCCACAGCCCCTGAGGAGAAACCTGTCCGGTATCAGGTGGAGACGTTGGCTCTGTTTGTGCTCGCCCCGGTGGTTGTTCTCGTTCTGCTCTCTGTGGTGTCAATTCTGGCCTGTAGGAGGCTCCATCATGGCCGCCTCCAGAGGCTGCAAGAGTTCGACACGGAGCAGGGAGACGGTCTCATCACCTCCAATTTGGGAGATGGCACTTTAGCTGTAAGAGTTTTGTGGTGGTTTGTTTTTATTCCTTTTTTTTTTTTTCGGATTTATTCTAGTTCCCAGAATGAACGTCTACCCCTTTTTTTTTCTCCTGCAGGACCTTTTGGATCACTCGTGCACATCAGGCAGTGGTTCAGGTCTTCCTTTCCTAGTCCAGAGAACAGTAGCCAGGCAGATAAGTCTGGTGGAGTGTGTCGGTGAGCGGCTTTTTTTGTTATTAGTTCCAGCTGTTTAATGAACAGAGTCACTAAATGAGTAAAAATATCCTCTGTTTCAGGTAAAGGGCGTTACGGAGAAGTCTGGCGAGGTCAGTGGCAAGGAGAAAATGTTGCTGTGAAAATCTTTTCCTCTAGAGACGAAAAGTCTTGGTTCAGAGAGACGGAGATCTACAACACTGTGCTGTTGCGTCATGACAACATTCTGGGTGAGTTAACTTTTACTCTCGCAGCAAAATCACATAATAAATGAACCAATCGCTTATGGGTTGGTTTTTGTTGTTTGGTTTTTATTTATGACAGGATTTATGGCGTCTGACATGACGTCTCGAAACTCCAGCACTCAGCTGTGGCTCATCACCGAATACCATGAAAACGGTTCGCTCTACGACTACCTGCAGCGAGTGGCGGTGGAGACATCGGAGGGCCTGGCGATGGCGGCGTCGGTAGCCAACGGCCTGGTGCACCTGCACACAGAGATCTTTGGCACTGAGGGCAAACCGGCCATCGCACACCGAGACCTAAAAACCAAGAACATCCTGGTGACCAAGGAGCTGCGCTGCTGCATTGCAGACCTTGGTTAGTTCAGCTGCCAAATAATTTACACACCAAGTATTTAGATCAATTACTATAATAATTACACATCATTTTTGTTATTAATAATATTAGCAGTAAAATCAACTCCAAATAGTGCATTAATAAATTATAGACACAGGCTTCCATTTCCTGCATTTTATAAGTTCCCTGTTGTGCCGGTCGTTACAGGGCTGGCTGTGACCCACACCCAGGCTGACAACCTGCTGGATGTGGGCAACAATCCGAAGGTTGGCACCAAACGTTACATGGCGCCCGAAGTGCTGGATGAAACCATTCAAACCGACTGCTTCGACGCTTACAAACGGGTCGACATATGGGCCTTTGGACTGGTGCTGTGGGAGATAGCGAGGCGCACCTACAGCAACGGTGAGCACCGTGTGTGCAGCTCGGTACTCTAATGATGCTTTTGTTGCAGCTTCTGTACAAACTAATATAAGTTTTGATTTCTAAGACAAAATTAGTTTTTTTTTGTTCTCAGCATTTCTATAATTTGACTTTGGACTTTCTCTTTTATTTTTTCCAACCATGCAGGCATCGTGGAGGAGTACAAACCCCCCTTCTACGATCAGGTGCCAAACGACCCCAGTTTCGAGGACATGAGGAAAGTGGTGTGCGTGGAGCAGCAGAGGCCTTTCATCCCTAATCGCTGGTTTTCAGACCCTGTAAGTACAAAGTCGTTAGAAACTATTTTTAAGCTGCATCTAATTTTGTTCATGTTTAGAGCTGCCACTAACGACTAATCTTTTGACCATTTTTTTCATTTGTCGACTAATCTTAATGACTAATTTCCCAAAAAAAAAAAACCACTGCTGGGGCTTGGCAGAGTAGCCGTGGGATGATGACGGCAAGTAAAAGAAAAAAGTTACATTCACACTGTGTGTGTGCGTGTGCTCATTCAATAAGACCTCTGTATCTCGCACAAAATTACTATAAATGCTCGTGCATAGCGTTGTTCCAAAACATTAGCAAAGATTCTTAACATCCAAAGACAGTCTGTCGTCATACTTTACAAGATTTATAAGAATGGACATGCTAACTAGCTGTTGAAACTAGGGCTGGGTAAAAAAATCGATTTAATCGATTTTGAATTGATTCTTTTACATTTTTGCAAAATTGATGTCTAGGGAATAGGTTGAATGACAACATTAACAAATCGGGGCTGACCAGCAAACACCCTGTAGTTGTTAAAGACAAATATGGTTTGAGCAGTGGAGATAATGCAGCTCCTGCATGTCTGCTGTGTCCCCGCTGTGTCACGTCTGCTTGCTCGAGTGAGGCTTCACTTTTCCACTTTTCACAGACAAGTTTGCACTTTTGAGACAATTTTGTTCATCTCAAGTTTAACTGTCCAATTTACAGTTTAGACTTTGTGTTTAAAATGACAGGAAAATTAAAATGCATGAGTATTTTGAAACACAGTTGAACCACTTTCATTATTGTAAAAACAGATCGAATCGAAATTAATCGATTTAGAACTGTATGAATAAAAATCGAATCGATTCAGGACTTTGGCCAAAATAACCAGCCCTAGTTGAAACAGTAATAGTGAAATCATCAGAAGCGTCCTCAACAACTCCTGTGTGTTTCCTTTTAAAGTGCTCATGCATTGCGCTGGTGCTCCAGTGATAAGCCAACGAAGACTTACAGATTGTACAGACCAGTCTATCCCCAGCGGCCGAACGTATCTCCATACTTTGGATACTTTCGGTATTCTAGCAGATGCCTACGTCCTCGATTCACACCCACAAGCCATTGCCATTTTCGTATCACGCTCAAAAACCCGAACGCAGATTAACAGAAGCTCGTGACAGGAGATGAAAAGGGAGGCAGTTTGCCAGCGGTGTGCGCACAGAACACACTAGTGCTGTGGAGCGGAATTACCTGATCATAGATGAGCTGTTTTCTCAGGCCGAAATAAATAAGCGATAAAAAGCTGACAAAAAATAGTCATTGATGGAAAAAAAAATATCCCTTGACGATGCAATTAGAGCATAATTTGCATTGGCAATTTAACCTGTTTCTCTTTCATTTTTGTATTATTTTGTTATATGAAAAAGAAAAAAATATATATGTGATTATCTTAAAAATTACAACTGAAGATGGGTTTCAAAAAAAAAAAAAAAAAAAAAACACTGGATTTTGTTTTCCAAGTTTGAGACTTTTCGCTTTTCACCCAGGAAGCTTTTTCAATTCAAAATGTCTGAATTAGCGTTGAGTTCCAAGCTGCAGACATTTTTTATTGAAAAGGATTCCTGGATGGGAAGTAAAATGTCCTCAAACTTGGAAAACAAAGTCCAATGGATGAATTTGTACCTTTTTTGGAATGACTTTGACCTGGAGGACTGAGAATCTTCAGCAGCATACAACTGAAGATAGGGTAAACTAAAACAACTGTGACCTCTTTGGTGTTATTTCAAGAACAGTACATTTACTAATTACTGTTGTGGTTTTTTCATGGCTGTTAAACCATGACACCAAACACAAATGCTACAGGTTTACAAGAGACATTGTTCTCACAATCTATATTCATTGGAGGTTTCTGTGGCTCTACAGTCAGTTTCAGCTTTATTTTTGTACCAGGTTTGAATCCCGACCTGTGAAACTTTGCTGCATATCTTTCCTTTATCTCCACCACATTTCCTGTCCCACCCCTTTCAAAATAAAGACCACTAGAACCAAAAAGACCATGAAAAATATGCTAGAGCTCCCATCTGGTCATTTTATACTTAACACAATTTATACAAGTCGATAAAGAATTTAACTTTACCGTTTTGCTCAGACTAGCACAAAGGAAACTATTTTATTGAGATATTCTGAATAACTTTAGTTAAAACCAAATTCAATTGATATTTTGTACCTATGTACTGCTAGCCAAGGTTAAATAGATATGAAATAAAATAAAGGCACAGAATAAGAAGATATATTTAATGCAACCTGATTTAATAATGTAGGATTAAATCCAGTGTACTTTCTCTGCTACTGGGCACAGCTAACAGCATGAATCATTTTCTGTTAATCGATTGATAAAAATTCTATTATGACCTACTGGTCTGGCTGTTTCCTCCTCCAATCCAATGCCAAGGCTTTTATTTGATGGCTTAATAAGTAGATTTTGCATTTTAACCTCCACCATCTGGCCTGTTTATAATATAATAATGTTTATATAGCTTTTCTTTGAGTGGAAAGCCTTAATGAACAGTTAGATTAGATGATAAGTTGTGCAGTATTAGCTCTTTTCTTTTAGCTGAAAGCTTCACTAAAGACATTGATCGTTGAGTTTCTAACATGTTTTTTTCCTCTCAGACACTCTCTGCTCTGGTTAAACTGATGAAGGAGTGTTGGTACCAGAACCCCTCAGCCAGACTCACAGCATTACGCATCAAGAAGACCCTTGACAAGATCCACAGCTCCCTGGAGAAGGGCAAGGAGTCATGAAACAGAGGCGCCTGCATGACGTCAGAGAGCGACTTCAACATGAGCTTGGGTTTAGTTGAAACAAGAGAAAATCTGAAGGATGGATGGGAACGTTTCTGCCCTTCTCTTACCCTTCCTTATCTGTGGTTGCCTTCCACCAACATCCCTCCGTTTGACTTAAAGCCCATACAGACGTTTGGAGTCGTCTCGTCTACAAAAAGCAGCAGAGGCTGCAGGACTGAGCAAGTTGCCATTGTTGGACTGTTACAGAGTGTGAGCGGTTGGCATATTATAGCACCCAATCACACTGCTTTCAATGCACATTTATAGACGGCCATGGGTTGGGCCCTCCTACACACCAAACACTACATACCGAGTGAATCCTTGCTGTTCAGTATCTGATCTCCAGCCAGCATTTCTTTTTATTTATTTATTTTTTTTGGGGCATGCGAATGTGGCATTCTGCTCAGAGACAATCAGATTGACTTCACTCATTTAGCTTTATTATAACAAGCCAACAAATATTCAACATCTTCACTTATTAAAGGAAGAAGAGCCAATAGAATCAAACTCTTTAGTCCTTTTTAAAAAAAAACAAAAGGAAAAAAAAGATATTTATGTATTGAACCTCCACTGTTACCGCACTACTGAGGACCTATGTAAGACTGATGTTTGATATGTGCAAGTGATTGTAAACGTATATTAATGCTATCGGACTGTAACCGTTGCTACAAAGTAGGAATCTGTTGAGAAAATGAAGGAAAAAGGTTTAACCTTTATGTTGAAAACCAGGACGACACACAGAGGTTTAAATGACCAGGCTGATTGGGATGAATGTGAGATTTTAATAGGAGACTCTTAATGGTTTTTCTGAATCGCTCTGTTGATGATGGAATGATCAGACAACACACGACTTCATATATTTTTAGGAACCAAATTTAAGTGTTTGATTTTCTCTTCTCCACACAGGCTCAAATGTATCCATCCAGCATAAGGGGGAAAATACTCCTGCAAGCTGCACTTTGAACACTTCATATTGTATGGATGATTTGTTTAAATTGTTTTTTTTTCCCTGTCAGAGAGACGGCGCGCAGGCAGAGTCCTTCTAGTTTAATTAAGGTTGATCTGGGCCATTCAAAAGCAATGCCTGATTTATTCATCTAAAAAACATTTCTTCATAAGGAATTGAGCTTCGTTTTTTTTTTATACTTGGAGACATTTTAGTCAATGATGAACTTTTTTTTTTTTTGTTCTTAATGACTAGTGATGTCCCAATCTGATATCAACATTGGATGTCAGTCCAATATAGTCCAAAAACACTAATACCAGACTATGTTAGCCTGTATCAAAAATCTCTGACAGTTGACTATAGAAACACTACCCTCATGTTTAGTTAATGTAACATATAGTTAGAATCTCTGATCTTGTTTTACACAACAAAGTGTGTAATTAAAATATGATTGGTGCTGATATTGTGTCGGTTAATATGGTCTATACTAAAAGCTGCAATAATGGTATCATATAGAAAATGAAATAGTTGTATTGGGACATCCCTATTCATAAGTCAGGGGTTTGATAAAGGTCAGTGACCTCTTATGTGGTCAGACTAATATCAAGTTCCTGGACATGCAGAAATCAATCAACTAATTTAAATATGTTCTATATCTTTCTAAAAACAGGCTCAAATATATTTAACTGGTCTTTGCCTGAATCTGGCAATGGATTGAAAAAGCATGAGATCATGTGCTTAAAGGCATCCGTGCAAACATTTTATGTTGGAGAGACAGAGCCTGAATGCCTGGTACTTATTTCACCAACATTCACTGCAGTAAACAGTTCCTTGTGAAACTCTCATCACATACGGCTGACAACGCAATAATCATACATTTGTTTTTATATCGTGGATGTATATTTATATTGGAGCATGCATGTATACTTTTGACTGCGCGTGGATTAGAGAAAAGAGAATCTAAACATCATCTTTCTGCCCTATAAATAAAATAAAAAATAAATCCACCCAGGCAAAAAAAAAAAAAGGTATAGGTGCTAATGTTTTAATGAAGAATCTCCATCGCGCCCTGCTTTGCATACTTGATTAGCTTTGGGAAACGCTTCCCCTTTATCAGAGAGGAATAGACCGATCCACGGTCGTTTGATCGGTTCTTTCGTTTTCCTGACAGCAGCTAAACTTTAAAGTAGCCTCGGGGTCGTCTTGTCCTCAGCAATGCCTCGCTGTAGAAACAGGAAGGAAAGGATTCACTCCATGTTCATTAAACACTGTTTTATTTCATACTGGTTCAAATCAAAACGTGGCCTAGGTGTACAAAGAAATAAGCTCACAAGTGCTGGCTTTGTTTTGAGGAAAAAAATTAATGCTCTGTCTTTTTTTATATGTAATAAAATATTTACTGCACTCTTGCCTTACGATTAACGGTTTATTGTGATTTTAGTGTCTATAAACTTTTATCTTTTTTCATTGCAGTTCTTCTCAGATTTATATTCAAACCACCCCCTCAATCTGAAGTCATTTTTCTTATCTTCCCTAAACTGAAGGGAGCACATGTATGCACCTTTATCTTATGTTGATCCATGCACTGGTGTATCATTATTGCCCTCTAGTGGATACATTAGGTTTACACTAAGATGCGTCAGGATGATTCACTTTTCAGAGCAACACTGCAGTCTGTCATGTGCTTTTTCAAACAATCCTTAACTCAGGATCTAAAACCAGAGGCAACCCGGGTGGATAAAGTCACTTTAAGAACTCTGCAAAGATCTTAAAGTCACTTCAGATGGTCTGGTAAAGTCTTATACGGGTTCAGGATGCCTCTGGGGTCCAGCAACATCTTGATGTCACCCATTAGTTCTACAGCAGACCTTGATTTACTATAGTAGATATAATTTCTCTTTTTTAGGCCCAGTCCATGTTCTGCACTGATGCTGCCGTGAAACTTGGCCGTCCATTCGTAGACGAATGGCTCAATGGAGGCAAGCAGGGCTGGATCCTTAGCAGGGGAGGTGATGTTAAGGTGAAGGTTACCGTCACCTATGAAAGAGAGAGATAGAGGGTGAAAGTAGGACAGAAGACCTCCCGACTGACTCGTCATCAATATGCAGTCTTACCTACGTGTCCGTATCCCACCACACTTCTGGCCCGGTTTCCCAGATGCTGCCTCATGTCTGTGACCAGCTGGTAGATCCGCTCCACCGGAAGGGAGATGTCGTACTTGTAGGTGAAGCCATCGTGAGTCAGCGCCTCTGTGACACGTTCACGCATTGACCACAGCGCCTGGAGCGGAGGAAATGGAAAGTCTGATCTCGTCATTGGCATTCAGCTCTTGCAGTCTCGAAACTAATGTTCTGAAACGAGCAGCAGGAAACACAGCTGGGCTTTCATTATGAAAAAAAAAGAGGAACAAAGGCTTCCAAGAACATTTTTTTGGCAAAAATTCAATAGAGTACTGGAAAGGAGGACATAAGGAAGAGAAAACTAACAAGGAAGAAGGAAATGGAATAGAAATTTCTATTATTGTTCTACCATAGGAAAAATAAGGATTTCCCGGCAAGAAAGTAAACAGGTTTTCAAAACATTAAAAACAAAACTAATAAAATCTGTTGAAAACAGAAATCAACAATTGGAACAAACTATACGGTAAACCTAGTTCAAAATAATGAAATACAATGCAACTACCAAAGGAAGTACTCCTATAAAATTAGGTCTAAAATACTATAAAAAGACAAGAAACTCAAAACATGCAGAGCTATGGTCGTGTTCACAAGAACCATTCATAGAAAAAGAAAGAAAGTGAAAAATGTAAATACCGGTACTAAAGCCAACAGCTGTTGGAAGAAAGGATCTGTGATGCTGCACCTTCATGCACCTAGCATGCTGTGCAGCAGAACTACTGACATGCTCTTCAATTCAGCATATATATATATATATATATATATATATATATATATATATATAT
>NW_015150857.1:236786-238565 GCF_000732505.1 Cyprinodon variegatus
ATATATATATATATATATATATATATATATATATATATATATATATATATATATATATATATAATTAAACACTTTCCATGAAGTGCAGATGTTAAAAGTTCCTTATTACAAAACAAGCAGCCGAAGAGCAACTTTGAAGTGACACGCTGAGCCTTCCTGTTATCTGCTCAAAGTCTCACTCTCATTTCCTTGCAGCTTATATGAGCAGCTGGCAGGTCTTGGCAATTATTTGTCTAAAAACCTTACAGCTGCGTGCCTTCTAAGATGATTCAACATCTCACAGACACTGAAAATGGATGTCTGCGTTTTTCTTCAGTAACATCCACACCAATTCAGAAATTCTTAGTATGACTTTGGGGTTCTCCAGAAAAAAAAGCAAAATTAGGTTGTTAGCTTTAACCAGTTGATTTCTATGCATATCTAGTTTAAGAGGACCTGTGCCTTAAATTAAATAGAAAGATTTGATTTTGAGGGATCAATAGAGTTATCAGAACCAAATATTTTCCAGCAGATCAAAGAAGTAATGAGATTGATGCTTTGAGGTTTTAATTAGGTAGTTTATTAAAGTGGTTTGGAGACTATTTTTAGGGTTTGGCTCAGAGTAGCGGTGCCATGTGGGTCTGACTCAGAATAAAACAGTGTCTGAGTCTGTTATGGTGAAAACAAAAGTCATCCACTGCAGGACTATAAGCGCCTGATGTGCTTTTTATAGCTTAGGGACACAAGAAGAGCTCAGTGACGCAAAAGAAATGTCCAGAGTCTGGATATATATCATTTTTCTTTTTTTTATTTGACATTTGGGTTAATGCACTTTTCCATAAAAGTCTTAAGATATGGAGTTTAAAAATTTTATGAACAAGAACATACCTTTATTTTTGAGTCCTCGGTTGCTATGGTACCATCAGTAACTAGAGACGATGTCATTGCTTCCTCTAAAAAGTTATGGAGCTTCTGTGAGTCGTGGTCCGAGTCCGATCCAGAGGTTTCTATGACGATGTAGAAAGGGCAATCTGCAGAAAAAGAAAAAAAAATGTCTTTGCGACGTCTTCTTAAAGAGTTAATACCTCTTTAACTTTTTCAGAAGCCACATGAAATCCTGCTCGACATGAATACAGGGGACACAGCAAAAATGTGGAATAGACTTCTCTAGCCTACTTAAAAAAGGAAAATGTTAAAAAATTGAAAACCTGACATTATGACTTCTCGTTTTCAATTCTATATTAATATTTTTTATTACTTGTTGTTTAGTTTAGTTTGTATTAGTTATAGTTTTAAACTTTTATGCAGTATTACTAAAGTAATACTAAAGAACTATATAATAGAAATAAATTCCCATTTTGTGTAGTGCAGCAACACAAAATGAACTGACTGCCATCTCTGCCATCAGCATATGTTACAGTGGAGAAAAAGTAAAAGCAGCAAATAAGACCTCAAAATAAACACAAACCAAGACACATCTTCTCTTAAAATTCAGTTTCAATTAGCTTTCTAAACTCTTACCACAGTTTTAAGTTTTTTTTTTTTCTCTAGTTGTTCTTTTTTTAGTTTTACTTAACAATGATAACCTCTATATAAACCTGGGGTCTGTTTCACGGAGCAAGTTTAACAAATTCAGATTCAAATTCTCAACTCTAAATTGATCTAGCCTAAAGTCGGGAAATGAGTTTTCGGTTTCACAACGGCTGTTATCAATTAGTTCAATCAACTCCAAGTAGATCCACTCAGGGTTGAGCTTGTGTGTAACAAGATTTAACAATTTGACAAGTCACCAGGACTAAA
>NW_015150857.1:239485-250911 GCF_000732505.1 Cyprinodon variegatus
AGGACTTGTCCGTCAGCCAGCACCTAAACAACACATGCAGAAAAAAAGGGGAAACTATGAGGCAGTCATGATGCTAAGTTAAACTGGCGCTGATTTAAATGATCCGCTTACAACTTCCAGGCCAAGCACGGTTCCGTGTAGGGAGCCGTAGCGGAGCAGCCGCAGCCCACCGGCGTTAGTGGCCACATTACCCCCAATATGACAGCTGCCCTTTGCTCCAAGATCCAGCGGCATCATGTAGTCTCTCTCCTCCAGGTAGAGGCTCAAGTTCTCCAACACACAACCTGCCTGACAGGTTAGAATACCTGAAGGAAAGAAATATGAAAGTCGTTTTTCAGAGGACTTTATTTTAACTGGTATGTACTGTAGCTGGTTCAGGTTAGCCTTACCAGAGATGTTATCAAAGGAAAGTATGTTGTTCATGAGAGAGGTGGAGAGGATGATTTCATCATACACCGGCACGCTGCCACCAACCAGACCGGTATTACCTCCTTGAGGGTTCACAGCCAGGTTACGACTGTTACAGTAACTAAAGAGTGACAGCAAAACACAATGAAAGGATGAAACTTCGACTCCATTCAAAGGGCTTTGAAAACAAATCTCTGCTAGAAAAGCGAAAAAAGATTGGGATTTTCAAACACGCTGTTTTGAATGTTGTTTTGGTTCGTTTGCCAAAAAGTTGGCCCACACCTGTGGATACATCTGAATAGAACCCCTTCTAGGATTAGCGTTTCTTCTACATGCTTTATATGCTTTCATGGGTTGCATGACCAATAATTTTTTGTTTTGTTTTTTTATTTTTCTCAGGAGTTGCTGTGGGCCCTTTGGGTGCTTTTCTTACCAATCCTGTCCTTTTCCATTATGTCTGTGTAGGTGAACAAGTTTTTTAGGTTACCACTTGCACTATACGTTTTTAAATTTTATTGACTGATTAAGCAAACAGGAGATGTTAAAAAAAATGGGTTTTAGTCTACGTGAATCTGTTAGTATACTAATGTTTTAGTATTTATATTATGATTAAAATAGGCATAGATTAATAGGCTGATGAAGATTCCCAGTCATCCAGGTCATAGTCATTCCGTAAAAGTTCAAAAAATATCCACTGGACTTGTCCAGTGGATATTTTTTGAACTTTTATGGAACATAGATTAATAGCTTTTACAAATGAGGTAACTTCTGATGGCAGGTTGGTGGTTGCACTGGACTGTATTGGAGTTGTGCCGAGTATTATCCTCATCTATCTCATAGAATCCCAATAAAACAAATTAAAGGTTATGTCTAGAAAGGGAAAAAATATGGATAAGATAAGCCTCGATATTCACTGATGTACCTGAGAATTTTTGCCACTTCCTGTGTTGTCTGAGGTCTCAGCAACACTTCACTTGAACCTGCATGAGTAAAACAAATGGAAGAATGAGATCTAAATAAGAATAAATAAAGTAGAACATGATGCCTGCAGCTCGGGGATTCACCTCTCACAGACTTCAGCCAGTCTTCATTACTGGACTGCAACAGGTCAGGGTCAGTGATGACCCTGCCTGGTAAAATCTCCCTGAATAAGGCCAGATCCTCCTCTGTTATCCTTGAGAAAGGTAATCTGTGTGGAGCTGCAGCAGGAGATGACCTGGATCCATCTGCTCCAACATGAAGCTTATGACTGAGGCTCACACTCTGTAGACAGGGGCCCCTGGCAAGAAACTGCATCTGGCTGTGTACAGGTGGGGGTGGTGATTTGGACAGGTGTCTCAGAGCTGTCCTCAGCATTGTTGTTCTCTGGAAAACTCCAAACATGACTAGATGACAGGTCTAGAGGGTGGAAAGAAAAACAAGTGATTTTTGCTTGTTTCCCTCTCTATAACCAGTAGTCTGGGTAGGTTAGCTCTGACAAAAAACATCTCAGCTAAATATCACAGTCTTAATCAGAAATGCAGACTTTGCCTTTAAACATTTACATAAAGCATTTAACAAGCAGTTCGGCTAAGTAACACTTCTGGTCCCAAGCTTCCACTGCGCTGCATCATAAACCAGAGTGTTTAATCACTGACCTGAATGACATTATACTGTTAAGAAAATAATAATAACCAACCGTAAAGTTTTCATCTAACTAACAGCATTTCCGCTTCCGTTCTGTACTTTTTCTTCATACTACTTTGTGATAAAGTTCAAGGACGGCTAAGTAATTTCAAGATTTCAGTTTGTTTACAACTAGCCTGCTAACAAAAACCGGAAGTTGTAACTGGTGCAAAGTTACGTAGCAACCAATCAGAAGGCTGCTTGCAGATTCAGCCAATAAGCGAGGCTATTACTGTGATTCAACATCCAATGATAATGATACTTTTTTATTTTATCGCTAAATAATCCAGTAAAAAGCATATTTGAATTAACAAAGAGATTTAATATAGAAATAAATATAGAAATAAATATATTTGCAATACAAGGTTGGTTGTTAGATGAAATGTCACCTCCTTAAATATTTTTTAAAATGTTTATTGTATATCATATGTCTTTATTACACTCATCATGCTATATATGTAACATGATTATTTGCAAAAGTCTTTCTATTTATTCCCCAAGCAACCCTGTATGAAAAGTTAATTACTTTCCGAATGGCTGCTCCTCCCTCTGCAGCAACAATTGTCATTATGCATTTACTAACTAACTTATAATCAGTTGCCATAATCACTGTGAATGGATTCCAACAATGCTTACATCTCAATCTCTCCACTGTCGCTACAAGCATGCTTAGTGTGAGGGATTGTATTTGAGTCAATGCAATCAACTGATTTTCCTTAGATAGAAAACTTTGTATCAATTTGACTGTATGATCTGGTTGAACTGTGAAGTGCCTTGAGATGGCATGTGTTGTGAATTTGGTGATATGTAAATAAACTGAATTGAATTGAATTGAATTGAATTAAATTAACCAAGCCACTCCAAATTCCTGATTGGATTTTTGCCAGAAGTTGACCTGCAGGTGAATTAACATTCTGTTCCAAACCCCAACTGTACATAAGCTTTAGGTCATGATCTATTGCCTATTCTGCATTAGTATAACCAGAAAAATAAGTAGAAAAATAATAGAAAAATAGAAAAATAAGTTTCATCAGTAACAGCAATAGCTGGAGATCATGCAACCTTTAAAATGGCTGGATGTTGGGATATTTCTTCTGTTAAAGATAGGCTCTGTGTATGCACCCTGATGCTCTATCTTTCCAGCTCTTTTTCCTGAAAAGCGATCACTCGGGACAAACTCTTTAAATAACACTTCATAACTTAAATGTATTAAATAACCAGGAGACATGACGACAGATTATAATAGAAATTGTAATATTACTCAGGTCAGAGAAATTGTTTAGAGTTTACAGAAGGCATGCTGTTCACCTCTGAACTCACCTCTCAGGAAGTGGCCCTGATTAACAGTTAAAAAGGCATTTTATAAATCTCCAGTCAGCCACATCATCATATTTTCATACACATTAGCAGATGATTAGACATCCATGGCTCCAGCCTTATCACAATATTACACTTTTTTCTTAGCTGAAGGACACCACTCTCATTCCATTTCCAAATCTTTGCCATGTACAGAATGAAGATTATAACTGTATATCCAGACAGAGGAACTGTCCTAATGAGATTAAAACATCAGTTCTGACGCGCAACAGGCAGCCCATACCAGGGTGTAATAAACTCACATATCTTTAATGATAATTATCCTAACACTTCTCTGATCTGTTGTGTTAGTTTTACATCAGATATAACAAATTCCACAACTTCTGAAAATGTTTTGCCTCTTCAGTCTATAGATTGGGTTTCCAAGTGTCTTTTTTGGGGTTCTTTGTAAAAAAAAAAATTAAATATAGACTTTTATGTTCTTTTTGATCAGCATTTCTACCCAGTCCCTTTTGCTGTTGAATCAGAACATTCTCTTTAACTGAAGCTAGTGACTACTAATGCATTCAGTGTTGTTCTGGGTTGTTCAGTGACCTCCTGGATTAATCAGTGATGTACACTTGGAGGAATTTTGACAGTTGATGGTCGTTAAATTTTACCACCATTTATGAAAAATTATTTTACTGAGACTTCTTCAGAAATGTCTTTTAACCCTTTTGCAGAATTTGCTTTGCACTGGAGAAGTAATCAGAACTCGGTGTTGAAAATGAACTTAGCTTTGGATAAAAAATAAAAATAAAAAAATGCTTGAAAATGTATAATTAACGAAGGGGGTAATTACTTTTCCACCCTAACTCCTGATGGTTTTGACTCCTGCTTTTCTTAATAAATGTAATTAGAATTTGAAAGCTGTTTTGTCCAATGATCTCCAATATTCAAAGGTTTTTATGATCGGAAAATGTAAAAGTTACAAAGAAGGCGGTTTTGTTCGAAGTGCTTCATAATATAAGAAAGACATACAAGCAGTTTTAAGCTGCTTTGCATCATAGTTACTAAAAAATCCTATCCAGACTCAGTGATTGTACAACTATGAATATGTTTTTTACAAAGCAAACATTTAATTTAATTCTATTGGTTTTGTTTCTAAGCTGAAAGGATAAAAGCTATGAATGCCAAACTAAAATATATACATAAACCCATTAAAAATGGGTCTAATTCATTTTATCTACACAGTGCTGCTTCACAACACATCATCTCAACCTCAGCAGCTTAGTTGCACCTAGACTATCACCACTTCAACACCTCCATTCAGCTTCTGGCTAAAAGTTTGTCCACCCCTTGAGTAAACTCTGCTGACTGTAGATTCTGGAGCGTAAGTCACTGTCCACACTTAAACATTGTCATGAACATAGATGGAAACGATTTCTGCTTCATTTTCAAGCCCTGTAGGCTTTAAATGAAGTTACAGCTGCCCACACGAACAACCCACAAATACTCTGGAGAAAAGTTTTTTTTTTTTTTTTCTTACAGTTAGATGATAGAGTTGAGCTATTTGGCCCTTTTAACAGGTGTTTGGAAGGAGAAAAGAGAGGTTTGGAAAAAGCATGGTGGCAGTAATCATGCTAAGGGTGCTTTTTGCTGTGAGTCATACTGGTGCAATTCACAAAGTTGATGGAATAATACAGAATTACTTCCAGGTTCAACTTCACATCAACCAAGATAGATGATTAAAGGTGTTGAGATGACAATGAGTGGAATCTAACATCCAACCTGGTTTAGTATCGTAATGTTAGGGAAAATATATATATTCTATAAGCATGTCTCTCAAAGCAGTTTTAATAAATTCAGAGTCAAATCCTCAACTCTGAATTGATCAAGCCTAGTATGGAAACTTTTAGTTTTCGGTTTCACAGCAGCTGCTGTGAGTTGGTTCAATCACTCGGAGTTGAACGTGCGTAACAAGTATAAAAAAGCCATCATCAATGGAGCCCAGATTCAACCAGTCACTATGACAACAGGCAACAGGAAGTGCCTATTTCACCCATCTGGAACTAGAGGTTTTAATGCAGAAATAAAAAAAAATGGAGAATGTGTTTAAAAGAAAGAAACAAGGCTACAGCTGCAAATGAGAGGAAGATGGTGTAGAAGATTACTGCTCAAGTTAATGGGTTGGTTTATATAAAGTGGGATGTGTCAGGCCATTTTAACATTTATTCAAAATACTCTCTTCTCTATTGTTCCATTTGTAGATCACTAAAAAAGTTTCCTTCCAGATCAAAATCTCATCCCTAGTTGGAACTGTAATAGCAGATTTTCTCAATTACACTTTTGCAGCAGAAACTGAATTTCAGAAAGTAAAGAAATTATACTACTAAGAATTACGCTTTATATGTTTAGAAATGTTTACACATTTTAAGTGGCTGTTTTGACATTTATCAGCTTTACTGAAAGTCAAAATAATAAAAATGCTGACCAGTAACAATAGGAATATTGAGATCAGAAATTAATTTCTAGATATCCAGAATGTTTAATCTAGATGTAAATACTGTCATTTTGTTTAAAAATTGTCTTTTTGACAAGGATTTTTTTTTTTTCTTCTTTCAGGTATGTGGAAATACTCTACATACTCTCAGTATGTACTGTAAAAAATGATTCCCATGTTGCTCTTATTAAAAAAACAAAAAACACATAAATCTCATACTGTCAACTAAGTTCTCTCTTTGGGTATTTAATTATATGTGAACGAATGCCGTCCATTCTTTAATAAGATCCTCAGCAAATAAGTTAAAAGATCTAGCCATTTTTTTTCTTTAGTTAAGAAATTATAGAAAGTGTTTGCAAGTTAAAACAAAAAAATAGCAGGGTTTTAGAATGTATTCTAAATTATTTTATGGGGACAAGTTTAGTCTAAAATGTGTTAAATTGCATAAGCCCTTGTGTTTACAGGCCAGATTAAAAGTCAGGAATGCCAAATTCTAACTTGAGCATCCAGTTCTAGCTTTTTCCATGTATTTAAGGTTGCCTCTTTTCTAAAAAATTAGGACTAGAAATATAATTACATTAAAGGGATCATACTGAAAAAAAAAAGACTTTCAAAAATGGGATGATTGAGGTGAGGTTCAACAATTGCATCCCATTATCCACCAGGATAAAACAAGATTCAGAGAAAAGAACTTAAATCAATACAAAATTATTTATTAGAAACGTCAACATCTTCACTTTTATCATGCAGTCTGTAAACCACATATCATGCATTTTTTTTCACATTTCAGTGTTTTTGTTTTAATTCTCAGCTTACAGTATGAACGGCGCTGTACATTAGGTTCTCTGGTGGTTCTAACCCGTTGATTCGTTTTTACACTTTCAGTGAATGTGACACAGTACCTTCACCGACGTAACAGTTTTTGAGTGCAGAGAAGGTTGAGTCCTTGGTAGAGATGGAGTTTTTCATTAATCGGGTCCGAACTGATTAACATTCATCACCAAGCTTAAATAATACTGAAGGACAGAATGGAATCTTAGCTGCCATCACAGAAAACAAAAAAAAAAACAACAAAAAAACCCTTTAATAAAAATGATGTCACCTTCCTGGGTATGTACAGCATGCAGCAGTCTCAGGTTAACACCAACCAGGACATACAAGCATTACTTCACAAATAAAGTATAAAGATAAGCTGGGCGGGATCTGCTGAATGATTTCAGGTGAAGCAGCTCATCTTCACATCGGTTTGCAGTTTTTCGCTTCCATAACAGAACTGTAGCGAATCCTGGTGTCTGCATAACGCTAGTGCAGATGTCCTAGAGCTCTTCACTTTACTCTAAACCATGCTGATATTCACAGCCGGTTTCTCGAGGCTCTGAAGAGCTCAGCTTCTTGTTCTGGCTGTAATCTCTCCAGCTGGACTCTTCATTTGGCACTGATGTGATCCACAGAGAGCTGCTGCTGGTCAAAGTCCGATATGAGCTTCTTGATGTGGGCCAGCTTGTTGTGTAAATACTCACAGCGAACTTTGTCCTGATTGTAGTTGGGATTAGACTGATGAGACAAAGAAAACAAATAAAATTGATTACCTGGTTAAATCAGAGGAGAGATCAGTTAAGAAGCAGCCTTACCTTTTTAATTTTGCGGTACTCTTGAAGGATTTTATTCCGAACCGTCTGTGAGAGAAAATACAGAAAATCTGAATATGAAGCAAATATCCAAACTTAAATTAAATTCATGTTTTCTGTTAAAAGGCTCCCCCTGGTGACCTTTAGCTAATCTTACCTTGTACTTATGCGACTCCTGGTGAAGCTGCTTGAGCTGAGTGTCCAGTTCCATGAACTGCTGTGTGACGCTGTCGATGCGAGCGTGCAAATCTCTGTACTCGCTGTACTCCTTATTAAAGTCCTGTTTGTAACTCTGTCTCTGGTTCTGGCTGGAGATCACCACATATTTCCTGTACAGGGGAGGATCAAACCCTTAGAGTGGGGAAAATCCTGTCCAACATCTCCACATACTTCCTGCTGCTATTACGAATCGCTTAGAGATCATTAAAAAGCACTCTTGCACATGCCAAAGTCAAAGTTGTATGTGTGTTCCTACTCTTTTCCATTTATTTTATTTAGCCAGAATAGGTTAGGTCTGATTGTATAGAGAACAAAATCCCAATAAATGTGACGGTCATTATAGGGCTAACTGGAAGTGACCAGCTTCTGTACGGAGGCTGGAGGGGAGCAGGAAAACAAACGTAACTATAACTTCAACAGGAAGTCAGACAATCAGAACTCACGATAAATAGTCGGCTGTCACGGCGTCAGCTTGGGGTTCATTGGAGTCAAACAATCCACTGGATTCTGAAAGGAAAGAAAAGGTGTGAGTAAGTGGGAAAAAAATTAAAGCTTCAGAGCCATATATATATATATATATATATATATATATATATATATATATATAAATAAAACGGCAAAATCCTTTGTCATCTTTGCCGTCGACAGGCTGCAGCCATGTCCAGAATTCCTTGTTTTCGAGCCACTTTTGTTAAAATTTGCATTTACCTATTCTCTAGCCTTTTCTCCGCCTCGAGCTTCTTTTCTGAACACACGGCTTTAACACCACTATCTGACGAAATTGTTTTTATAAACTTTTTTTTTATATAGCATTTTAAATGCCACGATAATCATATTTAATGAATTTTAATGCCAATTAAGACCTTAATTTGAAAAATAATAATTTAAATGATGAACTTTAAATGATTTTTAATGACCCACAGAAACCCTAAGTGAAGTCATCACTGTGTTAGAGTATTAGGGCCTTTTTAGATGAAAAAAAACATTTCTGATTAAACTCAGATTTTTTAAGAGCTTCATATATTTTCTAATGATTAATGGACATTTTTTATGTTAAAAACTAAACTCTGTAGAACTAAACCCTGACGTTTCCATAGGGTTAAAAAAAAAGAAATTATAATCATGTTAAGACTAAATCTGAAAGAAAACTTACATTTCAATTTAGAGAAAAAAAATAAGAGGTTTGCTTGATTTTAAAATCCAATATTTTCCACGACACATAGTTTATTTATGAGATGTTTTTCTGGATATTTCCCAGTATAAGCTGTAGCCTACATACTGGATTCTCCTGGTTCCAGACACGCCATGAACCCAGGAGGTGTTTTATGTACCAGACCAATAGGAGCAGCGATGACTCCAAACTCCTGTTACTTATTGCAGCTTGAGGACAGCTACTCGATGCAGCCATCATGAAGGTTCTTCCTCACTGTTTTAGATGCCAACTTAGGAGAAGTCGTTCTAATACATGTAGACACATGTAGTGAATGCTGCCCGACTCCCTGCAGCGCATGCAGACGGATGCTTGTTTGGACCAACAGGAACTGGCTTCTACTGGCCAGTAAGATCCAAATACATCGGCTCACAACAGTGTAAAACTGTGCATTGGTACAAGGTATAACAATAGAGCAAACTTCTGGGTTTTTACTGAAACATTGAAAGTTTTCTTTAGTTGTTTTGCTTCTGTAAATTTCTGCCTTTACAATTCCCTCAAAAAATCTTAATTAAAATAAAAACATATTTTTGCCTTCAATTATGGTGGTTTCGAAGGTTTTTGGCATAAATTTACGACTTAATTACATCATAGATTTTAAAAAGTTTTTTTTTTTTTTTTATATATAAATAATTAATCTAAAACTTCTGAGTTTAGTGGTTGAAGTGTACTTTTTTTTTGTTCGTTCATCTACAGGATCTGCATAGCTCTTACCTTTGCACTCCGAAGGATCTTTACATGAATAATCCGAACTGCAACTTTTCTCTTTTCTTCTTTCCTTTCCGTCTCTCCATCCATCTTTCTCCTAAGAGAAAAACCCAAATATAACAAGATAACCATTAATATATATTCCATAAAATGACCATCAATCATCAACCATGTAGACGATCTCTCACCTGATCTTTGTGTTTGCTCTTCTTCTTCCTGACTGCGTGTCTGCTCAGATCGGGCACCATCAGGGGCGGCGGGGGCCCATCAGATTTGGGTTTCTGTTGCTCATTTGGCTCTTTAGGTTCCTCTTGAGGAGAATCCTTTGGCTCCAGCCTTTTAGCCACTTCTGCTTCCTGTTGACAAACTGCTGACAGCGACTCAAAGAGTCTTTTAGGGTCAAGCGAGTTATTTTGCTCCTCTTCTGCTTTGGCTCCTGCGTCTGTCCGGGTCGCTTGTTTCGACGACCTCCGTCTTGAATTCTCGCTGGCTGATTTTCTTGATAGGAGGGATATCCTGGGCTTCTTACTAGCCAGAGGCTCAGCGGATTCATCTAGAAGGGAGTGTTTCGGGCGGTGTGCTGGGGAAGAGTTGGGGGTCTCTCGAAGGGGGCTGACCTGCGCCTCGGGGACAGTGAGGAGGTTCTGCTGTGGTTGAAAAAGTCTCCTGCAATAAACGTTATATGACTGATTAAAATAATTGTCATCTAAATAAAACCGCAACGAAAACCAAAGGATTTATCTTTCTCACCTGACGAGGATGCGCTTCAGAAGCTGCTGGTCCCCTGAGGTGTATCCTGGCCAGTCCTTCTGCAGCTCCTTATAAAGGCCGTCCTTCAGAACAAATGTGCTGTCTCTGTTACTGAGCTGTCCCACCTGCACATAAACCGAAACCTCCCGTCATCCAAACATCTCCTCCTACCTAACCTGTCTGATCATTCCTTTTTATTACAAAAGTTCCCAAAACAAAGTCTTCCACGTTAAAGCGACTTTCATCACCTCCATGATGACCGAGTCCAGCAGATCTTTGTCTCCTTCTGGAAGCCCGTCTTTCTGCAGCCTCAGGATCAACTCAGGCCTCTTGTACGGCCTCAGAGCCAGCAGGTGCATAACTCTCTCCCTGAGGGGCCGATCCTGGATGTCACTTTTTCTGCTCACAGGACAGGGACCCTTCCTGGGCCTGGACGTGCTGACCCCCCTTTTAATGTTGAGGAGGGAGTGGGATGAGTATTTAGGCTTGGTCAGTTTGGCCAGTGCAGGAGCTGGGGCTCGCACAGTCACCTTCTTACCTGGGAGAGACAATAAAAAACAAAAAAACAAATCAGATTTATGGCTGCAGCTGAGAAGAGGATCTTATCCACAGGGAATTAAGTCCTGAACAGACATGGACTCAATGTCCACTGAGACTAGAGGAAGTCATTACTCCAAAAGCAGCATAAAAAGCCAGACTGTGGTTTGCAAATGCACAAAGGCTGACATCTCTGACTTGTAGGGACACGTCTCGCAGTCTGAAAAGTGAAAGGTTTGGCTTTAATGACTGTTGCTCCAAACCTTTTCCCAACTGGAAAGTGCAGGTTGGAAGTTTTATGTAGGGTTGCAACTAAAGATTATTTTGCAAATCGATTAATCTGTTGATAATATTTTCGATTAATCGCCTAATAATCGGATAGCCAAAGGCTCTGTTCAGATTTTTTTTTTACAAAATTAAACCAGGTGAAAGTAAAACTTCTGGATAGAGGATATTGACAGAAGATTTTTTTTCTATCTTAAATGCAAAATATTTATATATT
>NW_015150857.1:251594-266384 GCF_000732505.1 Cyprinodon variegatus
ATATATATATATATATATATATGAAGGTTGTATAAATGTTGGGTTTACTAAGCCCTAAATGTGCATTATGGCTTTCATTTGTGCAGTCAAAGCCAGATTTCTAACAATCTGGGCGATGAGGCAATGTGAAGCATAACCTTGTTCAAAGGGGGTCAATTTTCAAGATTTATTTAGGTTTAAAAGTTAATTTTAATATAAAATGTTGTATAATGTTTTTCTTTTTACTGACAAAAAGTTTAATGCACTATATTTTATAGTAAATTACATTTTCTGTATTACATCTAACCAGATATATTAAGATGAAATTCAAAGTCCATGTCACCAGCAACATCTGAGACACAGGAAGCAGCTGAAATCAAAAGGGCCAAAAACAGAACTCTGTGGAACTCCATGCTTTGGTGGTTAAAGATGAGTTCAAGTCTGATTCTGCAGAAGAAAAAGTAGGTATTGGTTTAGAAAATAAATCTGAAGCTGCTTTAGATGATGCTGTCCAATATTATGATGCGCTGAATTACAGAGAGAGTGAAAAACTCATCTTAAACCTGGGGTTGATAAGACGGCAGGGGCTCAGGAGAGGACTATCTCAGTCTGTTCGCTTCTACAAAGACCAGAACAGATTTGTTCAGCGTTTTAAATTAATCTACAGTATGTAAAATGCTTCCTAGCTACAACTATTAAGAACTTTTCGCTTTTAAGGAGAGGTTAGAGATTAGTTTACGGGGAATAACAGCCAATGATGGAAACCCAGATAAGGCACGCTTCTGGTAATTTACAGAAACAATATTCTTAAAGTAAATCCCCCCAAAAAGGTTATAAATAAAACAGTTTCTATCTATAATTGTAATCTGTACAGGATATGAATATGTATTTACAATGTGCTTGTTGGATAACGTTGGGCAAATTATGAGATGAGAGGAAGACGACTTTCTCTGTTAAATTTCTCCACTTGCAGGAATAACATACCGGTAAAAAAAAAGACCTCAGTTCACCCTACCAGAAAGCCACACATTAAGCTCAGTAAGCAGATGCAGAAATCTAATTTAAGAAATAACCACACAGTTGCACAAGCCTGACATGAGTAATGTAGATTTTTTTTTTTTATACTTCCTCTAAACTGACAGACTCATCACAACCTAACATTCTGAACTCCATTAGTGCCTCTGTGTTTGTGTAGGTTCACAGAGAGATGATGACAGAGACTAACATCTCATCTTAGGAGGAAGCGGTTTGGTGGTTGGATGTGCAAAAGCGGTGGCAGAACAAGGAGAAACTCCAACGCAGGTTCTATGACATGAAGTGCAAAGGGATTGTTCTGGATTTGTTTTGGTCGTTTTGTGTTCAACTGAACTGCAGTGATGAACAAAAAAAAAAAAAACCAACATAAAATATATGTTTACTTCACATGTTTCCAAGGCAACCGATGCAATATGGCTGACAGTGTTTTCTGGATATCAAAAGCATGGCTCAGAGCTGTCTTCAGGCCAGCACCGTCCCCTGGTAGGGCTTCTGTTGTATAATCACACACATGCTGCAGACATGCCGGGCTTTCCTTTCTCCTTACCCTGGTAGCGCGCTCCGTTTTTGATGACGATGGCCCCTCGGCTGCGGGTCTCCTCCTCTGCCTGGGCCAAGCTCTGGCGGGCTTTATCGTACGAATCATCTGTGGCGTTGACCGTCATCTTCTTCTGAATCACTCCAAGACATGTCAGCTCCTCGGCGGCACTGGGGACAAGGAGGAGGATAGTGAGTGCGGGCAGAGCGTTTTAGCCTCCTTTGAGTTCTGTTCCTTAGAAAGAGCTGCTTCACACTTCAGGTCGTTTAAGGTGACGCCTGCTGCCTTCAGATTCTCTGCTTCCTGTAAAATCAGAAAACCTGGCTTTTTGTACACAAAATAGCTTTTAACTCTTAATAGAGGTTTTCAGCCTTACCCTGCGAATCGCTACCACTATGCTACCTGCTATCATAACTTAATGTGGACAAGCAAAAAATAAAAAATAAAAAAAGAACAATGAAAGGTACCACTTTTGATATTGGTGAGGGTTTCAATGAAAAGGAACCACATGAGTACAAGAAGCTCTGTTAAAAACTGCTTGTGGTTTTTTCCAGCTTCGTGAGAGCAACACCTTTAGCAGACAACAGGAAGGCTAAAGAGAATATGACAGATTTGGAAACATTTGCTGCTTCCCTTATCTTGAATAAACACAAAGTGTAATTTAATGTTAGCTGCTTTGATTGTGCTAAATGTTAAGATGCTAAACACGGAATACGTCTGAGTAATAACCTTTCACAACAAAGCCTAGGATATTCTTTGAAGACAACGTTCTGATAATGTTTTACATCAAAGATAATAATCACAATTTGCTGAAGGAGATTAAAGCGGGCCATAAAACATGAGTGCATTTGTCTTTATTTTAGGCTTTAAGGTTTATTTTTTAACTCAGATTCCTACAGGTGGCGTTCCTTTCTTGCTCTCCACTTACACAGAAAAAAAAAAAAAAACAATCCATGTGCAATCTGTGTTTTTCTGCAGTGCCTCTTCTCTACTCACCCTATGCTGCGCTGTTTGACACAGTCGAAGCTCCCATGCGGACTATTGCGAGCGACGTTAGTCACTCCAAAGGTGAAGATCCGCGCTTCATTTCCATTCTCTGAGCAAGGGATGGCAATTCTCTACAACAGCGGGGAAGGGATCAAACATTTTTTAAATGTATGACACAATATGAGTGAAATACGGTGCTGTGAAAGCAGTAGCAGCAGGTCGTCTCACCCCTTGATTTCCATTGAAGGTGATGGTAGGACAGGAAGACCAGCTCTAAAAAGAACACAAACAGAGGCTGTGTGAAGAGTGTTGCTCCTACTTGCATCAATGCAATAGACCGGGAGAGAAATATCAATAGATTGGTTATTCATGATAAGTTCAGTAGTTATATTTAGTAAAAGAATAAGCATTTTTACTCTCAGGAAATTGATATTCTTAAATGTGATGTCTGAGAGCGACATTTTGTTACTTAAAAGAAACAAGTCAGAGATTAAATTTGGTTTTTGACTGATTTAAAATAAGCTCCAGGAAGGCGTCTCTCACTTTTGCACACTTTGCACCGTTTTTTGTTTTTTTTGGATAATCGCTCCATTTTAGTTAGATTTGCTAGAGTCTTTTGCTTTGGATTTTGACCTGGTTGAACACATGAAGATCTTCTGATCTAAATGGTTCTATTGCATATCTGGTAGGATAGGATCAGGACATTGGGAAACGAACCTTGGAACTTAATAAAAACTGCTGTTCTCGGCGCATTTTATCCGGAGCGGATCGTTTGCTGTGTGAACACATGCCCTTTGAAGCGTACTTAAAGCAGAAGGGGATGACACAATATAAGAAGAGTGCATTTAAGTAAAAAAAAAATAAAAACCAGGAGCTTGAATCCAAAGTTAAAAGAATTAGAAACCACTCAAACAAACAGTTGCAACTGCATGCTGTTGTTTGGCCCAGTCGAAAAATCTCAGTTTGAAACCAAACCAGGCCAAACGAAGGAGTGGATATTGCCTAGACTGAACCAGCAGCATGAATGCATCATTAGGTTTCCCACTAAATGCTTTGTTATCCAATAATCTTTACTTATGGTCCATTACAAGTCAAGCAGCTTCCTCCAGGCCCCAGGCATGACTTGTTGCAACCTTCTTCCAATAAACACTTATGGCCACAAATCCTTGTGGGAGTCTGCTAGATTTGCAGCAGCCCTTTTATTTTTGGGTGACGTCTGGATCTTCTAACTTTCAAATATTAAACTTTTCCAGAGCTTTGCTGTTTTTTGGAATTCATGATGCAGTTATTGCGCCCCAGTTTTGGTTTGTTTTGCACACAGAGTGACCATGATAATGACGCTTGTGCAGCCTTGTTGCATATTTGCTTTTTTGCTCTGCAATAAAATTAAGACAGTTGTATTTATTTTGGTGTTAAAATCTAAATAATTATAATTTGTAGCTGGAAATATGACAAAAATGTGAACAAGTTGAGGCACGAACGCTGGTGCAAGAAGCTTTTATTTACAGTAAATTTCTCAATGAATGAGTTGTGTCACATGGGAGCATTATTGCTGAAATTAAGGCCATGTTCTCTTAGAGGGAAATACAAAGATCACAGAGCCTGCAGCCCTGACAGAAAGTATGCAATGTCCACAATCTATATGACCTTTTAAAAACAGAGTCAACCTGTTGATGAGAGAGCAAAGAGTGAGCTGGCCCCTACATATGGAGATGTTATACCATTTCCTGTCTGAGTGTGATCAGAGGTGATTTCCCCTCTTCTCTGCCTCATCCCCAAACTCAGGTTAAATCACGATGAGATCAATGGGGAGTTTCTTGTTGAAACGATTAAAGAGGAGGCTGTCATTTCCTCACCGTGGAGTTTCCAGCCCTTGTTACGAGGAATTGCTGAATCGAGGAACTGCATTTTACATAAAACCTTTCCTGTAGCTTCTGATTTAGAGGATTTTAATGGGATATGTGGGCTCCGATTCATTTAATATCAGTTTATTCAATTCGATCCAAATATTCCCTCCTACTACAGATCCTCACCCCCTCACTTTCTTCTAATCCTTACCACATATTTTACTAGGAGCCTGTTTGGACTCGACCAACAGCTTCATACAAGCTTCATAAACACTCGCCGTGTTTCCGCCTTGCGTTATGCAACATTTATCAGCAGTTTACGGCAGCAAAATATTTAAAAAAGGGGGGGTGAATGGTAAGAACAGCTGGGGAAAGAGAGAGGCTGGGGGGAGATGGTGGTGAACTTGGTCCGTCGTGTTTTTAAAATCACTTCTCTTTGAAGCTATAGCATCCTCAACAAGTTTCTACCAACACGGTGGAGTGTTTTAGTGTCCGCGCAGAGAGGAACAATGAGACCCACCTTGCCGTTGTGAAAGCTCCCGATGGCTCTTGCCGCGCTGTCAGTGAGTTTTACGTGAAAAACGGAGACGTTAGAGCCGGGGTTCAGTTTACCGCTGGAAAGCCCGTAACACCGCTGCTCCCTCAGAGCCGACATCGCGCTGCAGTCCTCCCCTCCCGCTCACAGTTTACTCCGAGCAAAATCCGTCCGATACCATAGAAATGAGCAAACATTGACCGAGACGGATCCGAATAAAGACCTCCGCGGAGCAGTGTGTCTCCTGCTGCTGCTCCGCGGCGCGCTATTACGGCTGAACTCAGAGCCGATCCTATTGGTCAACGGCCACGCACGGGCTGTTACGTAGGTGTTACGTAACTGCTTCCACTTTTTTCTGTTGGCTTGTCGTCTCCCTATGCTAATGTTGCTTTACATGAGGTAATGGGGGAGACTCATGTTTGCGGAGGGCTATGGCAGGCCATTGTAACATTTAATCCAACCAGAATTTATAAAGATGGTCCTCCACCCAGAGGCGGTTCTAGCACGAGAGATGCCCTGGGCGCCCACCTCTTACCATTGGCGGTTCTAGATGGGGGCCAATAGGGCCCAGTGCCACTGTAGAACTAGTCCTGGCCCCTGTTATGTTCCCTGTACTAAAAACATAAAGAGCAAACATTTCAATGTGATTATTAGTTTTCTTGAAATAAATGTATATTGCCTTTAATTAAGAAGGTATGTTAAACAATTAGCAGACAGAAAAGGAAGATTTATGTTTTTTAAAAAAAAGAAAAACAACTTTTTTTTTTTTTTTTTAATAATGTTTTAGATATGGTTTATAAAAGCCCTCATAGGGACAAGTGCAGCGAATTAGCTCACTCTAACAGCACATGCCAGCATGTGTCTGCTGTTTTTCAGTAAGACTATGCTATGGTTTATCCGTCCCTATCAAATACACTCAATAAAAATTTTAAAAAAAATGTATGATCACTTAAGTTTCAAAAACTTTATAAGTCTTAAAAATGTCTGTCTAATCTATTAAAGCTTGCATGTGCTGGCTCTATTACTGTTGAGCGACTATATTAAATATAGGATGAGGGCATAACGGACCCGTAGAGCCAATAGTAGAGAAGACTGTGAGGTACCTGTGAGAAAATATGCATTTGTTTAAAATTTTATTTCATACCAGGGCTGTGTGCAAAGGAATAGTCCGACAACTGTAAGAGAGGCTCCGAGTTTTACAACAATCGAAAGGAAAAGCAACAACTGCTCTTTTGAGTATATCAATGTGTAACTGCTCCTGTCTGTCTCTGTCCTTAGTCTATCTATCTGTGACTATCTGTGTGTAGTCTGGTGCTGTGGGTTACCCTAACATGATGCATGTGTCTTGTCTTTCTTTTATTATAAATTAAATGTTAACAACACCTGTCCAGGGACTACAAAGGTAAATTGGCCAATGGCTTCACCCATTTACATGTTATGTATTCTCATAACAGATATCACATGTACTATTTATATGAAATAAAATGAATAAAGGAGGAAAATATTCCTACATCACATAGACAGACTAGTTTAATAGAAACAAGGAGCAAATGCAAGATTTTGTTTTAACTCAAAGGCTTGTGTTGTCCTAATGAAAGAGTCGCACACTTAAAAGAATGCTACAACTCTCACATTTTTAACCACACAATTAATAATAGTCAGCTTCATATTTATGAGGCTGATGTAAGATCAACAAATGTGTGAAACTTTGATGTGACATTACAAAATATCTTATAATAAATCCATGCTTGAGACTTGAGATTTTTAAAGCTCACTCCAACCATATGTAGAAAACTATTCTGAAAGATGGAAAAAAATACTTTGCCAGCACAAGGTGATATGTTGAGTTTATTTTATTTTTTTAATAGCATTTAGCAAATAATATAAATTTACATAAAATTTGTATCTTAATACAAAAAAAAAAAAAAAAAAAAATCACATATACAATATCTGCATATTATTGAGAACTGGTTGAATAGATGATATCCAAAAGTGTTTGTTCTGCAAATAATTATTTGATGATATACTACAAATGTTTTATATTTTTTTTACAATTACAATTGAAATTAGCACCCCTAATGAAAAAAAAAAAAAAAAAACAAGCACTAAAGGTTAACTTTTTTTTTATTTTTGTATTACTGCTGAAAGTTAAGGCCATCAATATCCTTTTTCATATTTGTACCCTGAAGCCTAATGTATATTTGCTGGAACAGTGACTTTTGACATCTGGATATCAAATGTGCATCTTTTGACAATCTCCAAATTATTTTAAAACAGGACTAGCGAACAAATATTCATATGATAATGTAGGTTGCCATATGGGTCTGAAAAGAGACCTTATTTTTAAACCTTCTTAAGGTCAGATAAACATAAGATAAAGATTTGATTAGATTCAACTTTACTGTCATTACACAGGTACAAGTACAAGGCAACGAAATGCAACGAAAGGCCACAAGATATAGTTTTATTCATAAAAACAAAATATGCAGCCACTTTTATTTGGGACAACTTCAGCTTTGAGTAGAGGCAGACATACAGTAAGTACACAGTGAAGCTGCTTTAAAGGGAAAGATTAAAAGGCCCAGTAAGGTGTTAGGGACTGCCAGTGATGAAACCAGTTAAACTGGATGTTTGTTACAGTGAAGTATTTGTCTTCAGAACTGTAGCTATGGCTTAATATTCTAAGTGCTCATGGGTGTGCTTATATGACAAGCCAACAATTGTAAAGGTAATGCAGTTAAACCCGGATCTGATCAGATTTAGTTTGCATCAAGAAGCAGTAAATGAGCCTTGCTGAATCACAGTGTTTAGTGTTAGTACGGGGTGTGTTGGTGCATATTTTTCAGGAGGTGCTGAATTTCTCCTGCATGACAAAACCGTCTTATAACTTTACAGAAATTGGTCCAAATTACAGAAGAGATTTAGTGAGTTGTAGCCTTGTTGACCAAACTCCTCTGTTCCCTCTGATGGGAGGGGAGGCTGGTTTGAGTTAAAAGAAAGAAGAAAATATATAGTAACTCAAATAACAAATTGTTACAGATACCTTTTAATGTGCGCCAACTCTAAGTGAACAAGAAGTCAACTCTTCAAGCAGGTGGGATACAGTGGAATAACACCCCACTGGGTGCTACTCAGAACACTATTGCTTCAAGATGCAAAGACTCACCAAAAAGTAAAAAACTGGAGAAATATTACCATGTCTAATGACTTGTTTACACTTCCAACAATTAGATACTAGACAAAGTAAAGATTACAAGAATTGTAAAATCCTGCAAATGAGGTCAAACAGCAAGGACCTTTCACAACTTGGTAGACCAGAGCCATTTGAACCACCCCAGCAGAGTCCAAGTAAAAAGGTCCTAATAGACCCCCAGCTCAACCACAATGCAGTCCAGGAATGGTCCAAGGTCCAATAAGGAGCAAGGCCAGTGAAGCAGTGAGACCTGTGGGTGCAGCGAGCCTCCAACCTCCCAACTATCCAAACCGTATAGCCCCACCCTTCTTAAAACAAACCTAGGTAATTAAATCTACCTCAGAAAGATTTATGAAGATTTTGAGCTCAAAAAATACACCTTAAGCCCTACTATTTAGCCCTACCCCTACATTTTGCATGTTCCCATGAGGGTATTGCTGTTCCAATTCCTCTTTGGATGTGGGGTATTGGACATAATGAGGGGTATGGGGTATGAATCAAGCCCTTCAGAACGAGGGATATCAGGTGCTGACTTGCCAAGTAAGGGCCAGAATTCCCCAGAATACTTCTTGTCATCATTTCAAACAACTATGGCTCATCATGGAGGACAGGGATTCTATGAAGCAACTTGCAGTACTGTTTAAACTTTTTAAAGCCAAACAAAGCTGTCAGTGTCCCTGGGTTCACCAGATTCTCCTGGACAAGAGAGATAAGGTGAGACGGCGTTCTGAAACTAAGACAGGAGCAGCGGGAAATCAATGCAGGAGCACCTGTAGAAAGAGTGACACAGCCAAAATGAAGGTGTCAGCCTTCATTTAGCCTCTTCTTTAGCTAAGGAACCACAGCAGGGGTCAAAGGTGGAGAGTGGTTGATTGGAGAAGCCTGCCAGGCAGACACAGCGCCAGTGTGGGGGAGAGGCTGTGGCTGTCATTGGAGGTAGGATGACAAAACAGTCCTTCTAGGGCTAAATTAAAACTGTTTCTTTAAAGCCACCCACATACCTATTAAGGTCATTACCCGCTTTATCCTTTGAAGACATTATTTCCTCTTTCATTTAAAAAAAGCTTTGTCTCCTCTGTTATGCTGTTATGATGGGACGTATCTTATATATGTGCATAAGCAAACACAGAGTTGCTTTCATATCCACACATCAACGATGCAGCAAGGTGTGTCTCAGTTCCTAGGGAAGAATAAGAAGCCATCACCTTGTGGCTTTACTTAGAGGTTGTAGTAATGTTGGGTGATGGCTAGTGCTTTAAGTAGAGGAAAAATTGGGATTGGACCTAAGTCTGGACAAGTTTTTTTTTTTTTTTTGATAGTTGCTCTACGTTTTGATGTGGATTATCAATCTGGACTTAACAGCAATTTTCAGCTGATGGTATTTGAAAAAAATGTTAAATATACATACCAGGCTGTCAGAGATGTTCTTATGTTGATTTCTTTCTTAAAGGGCTGATAATTATAGTAGTTTACACAACATAGTGTTTGCTATATGTACGTATATGTTAACTGATGAATTCATGAATGAATCCTGTAAGCCACATTTATTAAAAAGGAACAGAAAAAAATGTGAGGTTTTTCACTCTTTGTGTTAGGAATCTTTACGCATTTCATGTTTTGAATTAAACACTAAAATAAATGATAAAGGCTCATTTAATGTGTTGCATTTGTATATGGAGAACAAAACAGAGCAGAAGACAGCGAGCTGCTGAGAGATGGTAGGAGAACCTGTGCATCGTGAGGGTTTTTGAACACAGATGGTGGTCACAGGGCAGATGAGAGCCGTTCAAAGCTGACTCATATCAAAGGCCCTCTGGCTCTTTGTAGTGCTGTGTTTGCAACAGGTGACATTTTAGACTGGAAACCGTTTATGACTTTGAACGCTCGCCCCTGAGCCAGAAGGAAAGGAGAGCGCGGACTGGAGCAGGTGGAAGCTGCAGAGGGAAAATCACTTCTGTAACATGAAGATGCTCCATCTTACAACAAAGGTAAAATGTTTTAAAGGATTTACATTGATTTTGATTTAAAAACTTATTCTGGCTCAATAGAAAGAACTGCAAAATAAATGTGCTGTTTTTTTGTTTAGCAGGCTGTAAATGATGGAAATTTATTAATGTTTTTCTCTCAACTGATACTTTAATTTGGTGTGTAGGGCTGGTTAAACTTATTTAATAATAATTACATAAAAAAAAGGTTTTACATATTACAAGGAATATAAAAATGTTAAAAAATGTCCAAAGATCAGTCACACACACACACACACACCCAGATCATCAGCATGTTTTAACTTTGATCATCCACTCATTTGTTTGAAGAGTTCTGTTTCCTGAATGGAGTGATAACATCAGGTTTCTTTTCACTGAATTTACTGTGGATTTGTTTCTGATATGTAGGGTTAAAACTATACATTGTAGTTCATTTGTTTCCTGTCATGAAATGAAATACTGGTAGTCTTTCAATTTTCAATATGTTTACATCTGAACCATCCCAGAAGCTTAATCTTATCCAGGACCACCTCTGACATGTCTTTTGCATTATTGTCCTCATGGAGCACCAAAATGTGTCACAGTTTTTAGTTAAACTCAGCATGATCCTGCCATGAGAGCCGATGTTTGACACATACGTATAAATACTTATATTGATTGGAGAAACTAGAAGAATCACGGTAAAAGAGTTTGATAAGAAACTAAAAAGAAAAAGAAAATACAAAGCAGTGGGGCCTGGGAGCAAACTGAAGAAAATGCATAAGAGGAGAGCAGGGAGTATAACAGGAATGATTTGCAGATAGACAAAAGGCAAATCAGGCTCATGAGGAGGTAAGATAATATTATACAATAGCTGAAAATATGAAGCTGGAGTCCTTTCTCTAAGAACTCCAACAAACATTTTCTCTGTGACCCTATATTAAAATATTTTTCTCTGATCATCCTACAGACATTTGGATACCGTATATCTATCCATGTATCCGAATTCCAGTAAAGCTTAAATGCATAGATTTGTAGCAGGAAGTTGTTGCTTTCACCTGTTTTACTCTGTTCCATGTGGACATCCATCTTGGTCTATCAGCCTCTTCCAGTTCATTGAACATTTGATCCTTGTTGATTTGGATCTTCCTAACCCAATTCATTTCAGTTTAAGGTAACGGTTTTGGATCTGGTCATCGGGCACAGTAAGTAATCTACCATGACAGTGATCACAAACACACATTAAAATGCAAAAAGGAGAACATGGAATTGGCCTGACCTAAACTCTGCTAGAAATGAATATGCTGCAAGTTTATTGCAGCCGGCCATAGAGCCATCAGTTTTGATTTGTGTAGTTTTTTTTTATTATTTTTTTTTCTCCTAGCTCTGATTCTGTTTTATTTTCCTATATTTTAATCATGTAAAGCACTTTGCATTTTCTTTGTACTGAATTGTGCTATACAAATAAATTTGCCTTGCCTTTGCCTTTGCCTTGCCTTGCCTTGCCTAGTAGTCTAACATAGAGCCAGGAGATTGTTAATGGATTTAAAATGTTCGTAATTTCTCTAGAAATGTCTAAAACATCTACTCAGGGTGTTTTGTAGGTTTGGACTATATATATAGATTAAAACCTGCGTAGATGTTAATCTAAGGTTCATTTATGCTTGTGGTGTCCACATGGCCGGTTATGTCATTTCAGCACCCACGCCCCTCTGTGCGGCCTGATTTTTCCACATCTAACAGGAAAATTAATAATTATGCGGACACCTTTGCTAAGAAAACATGGTGGATGAGCTGCAGCTCCTACTGGTAGAGGTTCATAAACATCTAGAAGCATCTTATGATTTGATTGTGAACAGCAGTTGGAAATTAATTTCTGTTGCTCTTGAAAACTGTGTTTTCTACACGTACGGTGTTGTAAGCTTATAGTATATGCTCTATGCCCCCACTGAAAGCCTGTATTAGCATGTAGCATTTAACAATATTGATTTTAGGGTGATTTATGCATTAAACATGTGCACACAATCCCTTTCGAATCCTGTATTTTCAGACTACCATCCATAAATAATAGTTCCAAAACACTAAAAGTAGCATAGCATTCATAATGATGACAAGGTGATGGAAACTTGGAACCTGAAATAAACTCTGACATTGTTTTTCCTCCCAGGAAATGGAGGATCCCCTCACAGACTCCAGCCCACTCATCAGCGCAGCCTCCTCTGGGAAGCTTCGTCTGGTCCGCCTGCTGGTGGAAGGTGGAGCTCAGGTGAATGGGAGGAACCACAGAGGAGAGACGGCTCTCCTCGCTGCCTGCAAGGCCCTGAGAGGAGAACCAGCAGGAAAGGAGAGTGTGAAACTCCTGCAATTCCTGCTGCAGAATAAGGTCAAACTGCAGTGACAAATACCTGTTCTTTCATCTAAAAAGATTTCAAAATGCATGGAGAATTGATTTGAAATGCATGCAGGTGGAAATGAGCGTGCTTTGGAATATTTACAATGCATGAAATAAATAAGCTTCTGATTTAACTACCGCAACTGCCTACGTGTGTGTACCCAAACATTTTGATTGTGGGATACAAAACATACATTTAAACATAATATCCAACAGAGCCAGATTAGTTTTGACTGAGGAAAGGTGAAACAAAAAGTTCTCAGTTTAGCTAAAGTTTGGGTTTCAGAAATATCTCTTCCTGAGTTCCAGATTCTTTTTTGAACCCATCAGGCAGATCCCAACATGCAGGACCAGGATGGTCGCTCTGCCCTAATGTACGCCTGTATGCAGAGAGCAGGAGCTCTGGTGGCGTCCACCCTCGTAGCTGCAGGAGCTGACCCATGCATGGAGGACGGCACTGGAGCATCAGCCTTGGTTTACGCCATCAATGCACAGCACCAACCCACACTGCAGGTTATAATCCCGCTTTGAAAGTAAAGAGAAAAGGTGTACAGGAGAATATGGAGCTAAATTTGGGCCATACATTTTAAACCAGAAAAATTACATTACAAAAAAAAACTACTTTTTAGATTAAAATTTTTTTTTCTTTTCAAACCTACAGATTTTTTTTTTTTTTTTAACTTGCACACATTTTTTCAGCTTCAAACTTATGGCCTTGTTTCAGTGTTGGGGGTAAGGACCTTAGATGACCATGACTACCTGCTTAACATAGTAACTGAACAACCTATTCACAGCTGTTGCATTCAGGGACTGTTGAAACTGGAAATCTCTTTAAAAAAATCATAAATATTCTACATATATGTGATTGGTTTTGAATAATAACCTTCTGCACCAACGGTAGCAGCTTACATGAATACATTAAGCAAATCTCAGATGATAAAATATGATTTTAACAGATTTGACAGAACGCTGTGTGGGAGATTTCCTAAAAATCTCCATTATTTACTGTTGTTAAAACATAATAGAAGTAATAACAATAATACATTTTTCTTTTTGCAGACTCTTATTTTCAGGTTGAAATGTTTCTCTTTTGAAAAAAACTTTTTTTTTTTCTTTAACAAAATTTATGGCCCCAATTTAGCTCCATAGAAGGATACAAAACACCTCTATGAAAGTCTTGTCTGGAAGTAGTTCATAAAGATGAGAACAAAAAAGTACCAAGATTGAAGCTTAATTCTACCCCTTATCCATTTCAGGTGCTAATAGATTCATGCCGGGCTAAAGGTCGTGACATCATCATCATTGCTACAGAGATGGGCCTGAGCAGAGGCCCGGTGACCAGGCGTTACCTGAACGTCCCCCCGTCTCCGGACTCCTCGCCTGTGTCCTGCATGTCCCCGTCTGAAATCATTGTAAAGACCGGCTCACCAAAGTCATCCGAGGGAGGAAACATCTTTAATTTCAGAGGAATGAGTGAGTGAGGATCTGAAAGAGGCCTGGGATTAAGCTTTACGTCAAATTACAGATTATTGTCCTGTTGAAGCAGGACAAATGTTTTTGAGGCTCAGTTAACTGGCCAATATGGTAACAATAATGGAGGAAGATCCTGAATCATCACTATCATCATTCACAGCAAAGCAAATTTCAATAAAAAACAAAAACTGAACTAACTGCACACAGTAACAAGAAGTTTGGACCAGCTGTCATGCACAGTGGTGGCAGCTCCGCACTGAGGAGCTGCAGGGCTGCCAGTGGTACTGGTGCATCACATGATGTAGACAGACTAATATATTCTTTACATTTATCCCAAACTGAGAGCCAGAAGGCTAAAGCTCTAATACAATCTGATCCAACAGGCCATATGATCTGGACCACACACCACCTCTGCTTTAGGATTAGCCAACATTAAACAGAAGACATATGAAGGAAGTTGTTAATGCATTGAAAACTATTTTTAAGGTGCTACATAGAAATTTTGTCTTGCTAATGACCATTACATCACCAAAACAAAAATGATTTTTGTTGCAAAAAGAAATATACGAGTGTGTGATTTGAGAACTGTAGGTTTGGCAGATTTAAGTCATGTTTTCCTTGATTTATTTCCTGTAGGTAAACAGGGAAACAGCAGCAGCAGACGTTCATCATGTGAGCTGAGTCGGCTGAACCTGAGAAGCAGTCCAGCTTCCAGGCAGAGGGTATCGTCCGAACCTTGGCTGGCCATCAACAACCTGGACTCTCTGAAAAGGGCATATGAAGAGGGAATGAGGGAGAGGAGCCTGGAGTTGGAAGGAGATATCCTGGACATAAAGGAGCAGGAAAG
>NW_015150857.1:266756-268517 GCF_000732505.1 Cyprinodon variegatus
ACAGGATCTTGGATTTAAAGAGAAGGATCATGAATGCTGGAGTGAGGACTCAGTCCTTTCACTAACTGAGAAGAGCTTGACTATAACAGACAGGGAGACATCTGCTCGGTGTCATCGCCGCAGGAACACCCTCCCCTCCGTCACCGTGCTCCCTCCTCCAGTTCACCTCCCTCCTCTAAAAAAGTATCCAGATTCTCACCTGCAGGTGCCGGCTCATATTTTACCAAGTAAAAGCAGCTGCATGTTGTTTCAGCCTCACCCCCCCAGTTCCCCTCCCCCGTCCTCAGTATCTGCCAGAGCAGCCTTGCTTCCTCTGCTACCCCTCACCTCATCTCTGGTTGCTCCTCCTGGCTGCAGCCGTAGTGAGAGGAGCAGGAGGTCACTGCGTCGTCATTCAGCGCAGTTTGAGCAGAATCATTTGGACTTCTGAGGCTCCATCCTACCAGAACAGTCTGGTTTCATTCCTTTAAAGCAAACATTGACATTACCTCTGCAGTTTGCTGCCCTTTCTTGCATTAATAGGTCTTCTGTTGTCCTGCATTAAATAAGGTAACAGATTCAACTTCAGTTAAACCTTCTTTGTTTGTGCAGCCCAATAGGAAACGGCATAAAACCTGATTAAAGAAACAACAGTTTTCTTGTTTTTCTTTTCTTCAAGCCTTTTTTTTTATTATTTTCCCAAAAAAGTGATCTGTCTCACGCCTACATTGATGGTCACTATATCCATTCAAAATGCGTTCAAGATAATCTTAAATGATATATTTATATACTTTTTTTAAACGTTAAAACATTAATATATTTAAGTATATAATTTGCTTTTTCTCATTTATTTACAAGAATAATTTTGTTTACTTATTTTTCCCTTTTGGACAGGATTCCCTTGAATGAAAAAAATACATTTTATTAAAACGTTTTTCATTTTATCCGTAAAGGATTTCATCTGTATTAAATTATTTTGTTGTAACCTTCAGGATCTTCCACAAGGAAAACATTTCTAGGACAATCTTGAAAAGGTTATTTATGATGTCCAAGGAAAATCAGGTAGTTAATTTTACAGAACTTCCAGCTTACTGATTTACTTTATATTCTTTCCTTGAGGGTCTTCAAATAAAACTGTTAAAGGACAAAAAAAAAAAAACATCTGGAAAGGATTAGGCCACCAACTAATAATTATTTTGGTTACCGGTATCGATTTTTTGGGGGGGATCAAAAATCAGATAGGCAAAGATTTATTTACAGAATTATAAACCAGGTGAAACAAACTATTCTACTTGAGGGTTCTGGATGGTGGACAAATTGATGGATAAACAAAGGTTTTTCATCTTAAAGGTAAAGCATATGATCCGGGTGGATCATCCAAATAAGTGATCCTCCTAATTGTCTATCATTCTGGTGATATGGTTACGTAAGGCCGGTCTAAGTGCTTGTCTACATTTTCACGTACTGGTGGTGATAGTTGAAAAACTGCAAATATTTTGGAATGTAGCCTTTAAATAGAAAACAATTTTGGTATGCTAAATGCATTTTTGAGTCTCAATACTCTAGTTATAATTAATCGATTTCTACATCAGTTGAATTTTTCAACAATTGATTAATCACAACTAATCCAATGAATTCTTTCAGCCTTAGAAAGGATAAAAAGAACAACCACTATTGAGCATTTTTTCTATGGATAAACTTTACATGCACAAGTTCACCCTTACAAACAATTACAGGTGCTAGGCTCCAGGTATTCAGAGATTCACTTCCATTCAGAAACCC